>NC_085997.1:145000-245000 GCF_030014385.1 Trichomycterus rosablanca
GGATCAGATGCTGCATCAGGACGTTCGATGGTTTTCTGAGTCTCTCTTCCTTCAGACAGGGACACGTTGAAGCTGATGTCCACGCCGAGATGCTCGCTGCCGGACGTGGTGGGAAGCGAGGACATGCTGAGGAGGAGGAAGAGATACACACTCTCGGGCTCGCAGTGGGAGAACACTAATCTGGACTGGAGGTGTGTGTGTTCACGTACAGGTAACGATGGTGTTATGATCTGCAGTCATGACTGGCGGTTGGGTGGGTGGAAGAGTGGATACCACATAGCAGCGGGGGTCCTGGAAGCCTGAGTTCAGAGGATCCTCATCTCAGCTGCTTGTGAGGAGTTCTGAACTCCTCTGTGTATTTTGGTTTGATCCTAGCCTTCAGTTAATCTGTGAGGCACCTTGGCTGGTCTTGCTAGTGAAGATTTCTTCTGTGTTTATTCTGGTTTTCTTACAACTTAAAACATGCAGAAGGTGGACTGGCTGTATGAAACTGCCCCCTGCTATGAGTAAGTGAATCAGTTTAGGAAAGTGGTGTCCTGCTCTGGCAGACTTGGCTTCCTGTAATGGGTAAAACCGAAGGGCTTCATATTTGTCCGTCTCTGTTCTTCTCCTCTTCAGTGTTCTGAGTTACCCCACGCTGCAGTCCTCCCTGAAGGAAGATCTCGTGGAGACCATCATGTACTATGCCCTCAAAGTCTGGAGCAACAGCACCAACCTCCAGTTCCTACAGCGCCCCAAAAATAATGCCAACCAGGCCGCAATACGCATCTCATTTCATCGCTCTTTTCATGAGGACGGGTACCCGTTCGATGGCAAAGGTGGCACGCTGGCTCATGCCTTCTTCCCCGGCCAGGCCGACATCAGCGGGGACACACACTTCGACGACGAGGAGACGTGGACGTATGGGGCACCGGATGGAGTCGGCACTGACCTCTTCACTGTGGCCGTGCACGAGTTCGGCCATGCGCTGGGTCTCTCTCATTCCTCTGCCGACCCCTCCATCATGCGCCCGTATTACCAGGGATCCGTGGGAGACATCGCCAACTACAGACTTCCCATGGACGACCAGCTCGCCATTCAGGCTCTGTACGGTGAGAGGGCACGCACATATACATATACTGAGCTGTATAAACTCATGTTATGAAAATATTTAAATGTTTGTGGAACTGCACCATCATGCCACCCCCCCCCCACACACACACACATTAAAGTGGCACTTTGATTCATGTTCTCTCTTTATTAGACTGATAATAATAATCGTGTTTATCTATTAATGACAGGAATCAAATCAAATCGAGCAACGACGCCTCACGTTCATCCTACACCACGTCTGCCTGAGATCCCCAAATCCCCCACACCTAGAGAACATGTACCGTAAGTATCAGTTTTGAAATATACAACAGCAGAGTTCATCAAGAGGAGAAAATACTACATTTATACTTTACCTGAGAATGTATATAAGCGCCTCTTGGGACCTTGTACCTAAATCAGGTTACGATTCTAAACCTGCAAACAAAACCCAGGGTGGAAACTTCCTGTACTGATGTGTGTAAGTGCATGAGCACTGAGACAAAGGTTCCTCGTACCCCCGAGGTTACTGTGTGAAAATACACACCAGTCATCTTTCGGATGAAATCTCAGGTATTTTTAAACCCAGTAATTTCGACCCAGTCCTTGATAGTTACCTCTCACTTACACACCAGTTACCTCTTACATACAGGAGTGGCACAGCAATAGGTTATGGTAACCCACTATTGCTGAGGTCTGGGGATCAAGGGTTTAAATCTCAGTGGTGCTATCAACTGGCCGGGCGTCTGCATGGACTTGATTGGCTAATGTCTAAAGCTGTTGGGAGGTGCACATGTTAGTGTTGCATCAGGAATGGGCATCTAGTGTAAAAACTGTGAGTCTGGTACGAGGAGCAGATCCACTGTGGCGACGCCTAAATACAGGAGCAGCCGAACATACTGACGGCAATACTGAGAAGACAAAGGTGTGATTGATAGTCTGTACCATTTAAATGAGCTGGACTGTGTTTTTAGACCAGACCCCGGCTACCAGGACCGCTGTGAGGGAGGATTTGACGCAGTAGCAGATATCAGAGGAGATGTCTTCTTTTTTAAAGGTAAGATTTTATATTTTACTGAACACGAGGATGAAGATGAATTGTTGTGGTTTCAGCAGTAAATAAAACTGATCTGGTTTTTTTTGTGTTGGTGTTAGGACCGTACTTCTGGAGGATCCAGCGTTCAGGATCTTTAGTGTCTCTCGCTCCTGCTCAGATTAAAAACTTCTGGATCGGACTTCCACCTGACGTAGAGAAGATAGACGCCGTTTACGAGAGAAAGACCGACAGCCACATCGTCTTCTTCATCGGTCAGTAACAGTATAAGGACAGTGCTGATGCTGGACATGATTTTGTGACCAGTCTTACATTAGTGCGACCCGTCCTGACACGACCCCCCTATTTACATGTTGTATAGCTGTATAGATTATATTATGGGATGTGTAGAACTACCTGAATGTGTGTGAGGTTTAACGGTGCTTATTTTCCACTTAGGCTCACAGTTCTGGGTGTTCAAGGACACGAAGGCAATGCCCGGATACCCACGGCCTCTGTCTAACTGGGGCATGAGGACTCTGGATGGAAGGCTGGTGGACAGAGTCGAGGCGGCGTTTGTTTGGGCCCATAATGGTCAGACATACCTGTTCAGTGGTGGAGAGTTCTGGAGGTTTAGCGAGAGACCGGGAACCAGGGTACCACAACCTGATGCGGACTACCCACGAAAAGCCTCACTGTGGAAGGGCGTGCCCGGCCATCCTGATGACATCATCAGCTGGGGAAAAGGTAAAAATGTTCACCATCCCACAATGAGAAGGACGCTCGGCAAAAACGGCGTCCATGGCAGAGATGTGAGGTGCAAACCACTGCTGACCAAACACAACATGAAGGCTTTTGATAGGCCGGCAGATTGAAATGTGAGAAATGAGTAAAAACAGAAGCTGCTGGTTAGGATTTTAATGTTCATAATGTATAAATCTGTTCTACACAGAGTAATAAATCAGCTTTGTTCCTTTTCTCCACAGCTGGAGACACGTACTTCTTCAAGGATAACTCTTACTGGGCTCTTAAGAGAGGGGGGATGGACCAGGAGGTAGTCAGTCCCAAATCCACTGCAGTAGATTGGATGCATTGTTCTACACCACCACCATCCACCCAGTCCCCCAACAACCCCTGCTCATGGGCTGGCAAGTGCAGATGCCCCCCTAATGACGCCTCCAAACTCACGGGACATTCATGGCTCCTTATTGTGATCCTGTTTCAGTGCGTTACTGGGTTCATTTAGGTCAGGCTGATTATTCATGAAATCCCATGGACATCCCACATTAAGTGTTTGTCACTCCTATTGCATATGGGTGTATAAAATATGTATATAAAAGGAACCACGGTGGATGGCATCACTTAAAAATAAGTAGTCAGGATTAAACCTGGTCTCTAGTGTCCTGAACCTCAACTACACTTCTGAACACCTCAGAGATAAACTGGAACACAGACTGCCTGACCTCACAGTTCATTCTCCAGTTAAAAGCCCTCCCAGATAACTGGAGGCATTTACAGCCACTAAGCGAGGGTCAGCTCTCTAAATTAATGCTCATGGTTTTACAGCTGGATGTTAAATAAGCTCATGCTCGGGTGTCCACATGCATCCGGCCATAAAGTGTGTTTGCAATAATAAAGATGCAAATATCATTCAGGGATATTTCATTATTTCAGAGCTGGTAACATCATATTTATTAAATTTAAAATTCTAATGCAGATTGTGTTGGTTGGTTGGACCCATAAAATATTTATTTATTGTTTTTTATTTTATGCAAAAATCTATATATTAACGCCAAATCTGTAAGAAATGTATTTATATCCTCATGATTTAGCACAGTGATGAAACAATAAACAAACTAAAAATGATCCTTCATCTATAAGACAGAGAGGAGCAAAAACTGTAGACACACTACTAACCTTATAGAAACTGTACTGCATTTATACACATCAAAGGATTAATCTATTAAAATAACCTTTGATTTATACAAGGTGCTCAAAGTGCACCTTCATTTCTTCCCAAAAAGCTGCACATTATTTAGGCTCCCCCACAGGATGTTAAATCACAGGAACATAAACGAGATCATTTATCAAGTGTGTCTGTATTTTTGATCCTCTCTGGACTGACATGTTGAATGTCAGTCACTACACCCAACACCAGAGTACAGAACACAGGAGCGCCGTTAGGAGGGACAGAGTGGAATGAAGAATGCTGGCTGATGAAGGTTGTGAGGTCACGACCCTGCTGTTCAGCTGCTGAACTGATCTGTAGGTGTTGGTTGCAAAAACGGCTGTTGACGGTGTGCTGTTGACCTGCACCGTCTTGCTAAAGAGGTCGATCTGGGGTCAAAAAGTTTGTGTTATGGTATGTAAAGGCAATTCATTAAAAACATATTTAACCCCCCCAAACCCACACACACACATACACACACATACACATTTCACATACATTTTTATCTCATTAATAATATGATATTTAATAATAGTTTGCTTGAACATACCAAATCTTTGCTGACTTTGATGGGATCTTTGAAGACGGTCCATACCACCACTTCATTACAGTTGGGCGAGGTCAGTGAGCCCAGGTAGCGGTAATACTTAGTCCTGTTTACTCCCTCAAGCAGACTGTCCATGGTGATACCACTATCCAAAATATCCAGATTATCACCTAAAATCAAGAGGGAGAAGGTGTCTCATTCACGTTCAAAATAGTTTCAGATCTGGACTCATGTTTGTGGTTTGTGTTCATCTGTGATGCATTACATTAATCACATTTTAATTGAACATAAAGTAAATAAAAGCTGAATCTAATCACATCTGATTCGAGTTTTTGAATGAGATGGGTCATGCCTCACCACTGCACCATGAGATTATAAATGAACCCAACTGCAGGAGACTAAACCAGGGTAGAACAAAATACTGTGGTGAAAGTGTCCAAAACAAACAGATATAAATAATCTACATGTGTGTGAGAGGATGTGAGGGTGAATAAAAGTTAAATGATCACTTTCAGTGTAATAAATATTATTCACCAGCGTGGTGTGTGGAGGCAGAATGCAGATAATATCAGATCCTGGTGATAAGAGTGTTTCAGTCACTGTCAGTAATAATGTTAATCACACCAAGCAGATCCGTGAGTTATTAACACCTAATTATTTCGCCTAAGATCCTCTATACACACTTGAATTCCTCAGCATCTCTGTTCATGTTCAGAATGATTTTATAAGGTTTGTAAGTCATCTGTACCTTGTTTAGTAATATTTGGCAGGTAATCCGTCAGTATCTTCCAGCTGTCTGGTTTTCCAGTCTCATTGGTTGCCTGAAAGACAGCTTGTAATCATTAATTTACAGTAAATATTTCAGAGGAGAACAGTAAAAATCATTCACAGATCAGGCTGAGTTTGTGAGTTCTAGTTCTGGTGTCGTCGAGCTACCCGGGTGTGAGAGAATCGGTTCCTATCGTCCCATCAATCATCTGACATCTAATAAACTGCAGCTTAAGGCAGTTGATTATCTCTGTTGTGTGAGAGAAAGCACATTCTAGATTTATCTACAATCACAGAGACTGAGTTACATTACTAAAATGGTTTGAAAAGTTTCTCTTTATGTAAAATATTGAATGGTGAAAGAGTTTCGTAATGTTCATGTTTTCAAAGTCTGCTTTATTGTCATTACTGCAATATGTACAGGACATACAGAGGATTGAAATTACGTTACTCTCAGACCCATGGTGCAACAATAAACATTAAATAAACACAAACTAAAGTATATAAAAAATATAAGAATTGAATAAACATGCTAATACGCAAAATATATTTACACTGAGTCGTAAAATATGAAAAATTTAGGTCCCGATATTAACAACCGAGGCAGTAAAGTGACATAATGCAGATTAAAGTCTGTGGGTATGACCAGTGCAAGTTCGGTGTTGACAGGTTAAAGTGATTACCTGCTTACAATCATTCTAAACTCTGATTTACCCGCTCAGCACAGAGACAGTGCAGTGACCGGACACAGTTTTATGAACTGTAAGTATCAAAGTTGGTTGAATTTGCAGTAAATTGTAATTAGTCGAGTCCTGTGATGGACCGGTGATCTGAAGTCCTCATAACTGTTTGATTTAATTGTCACCACTAGCTCCACCCAAACATAGAATGAATTGGTATAATTAATATAACAAAGGCTTACCTCAATAAAGAAACCAAGCACAGCCAGTCCAGTGGAGTCATTAAAAGCATCGTTTATGCCTGTATAATTAGATTTCAGATTCACTATGTGAAGCTAAATCAGAGACAAGGAGAGAAGCACAGAGGTTAGATTACTGAGTAATTATCTAAGCGTTATATGTTATGATTTACACGCCGGCCGTTCCCGCACCTCTAGAGGATATTGTTTTCCATCTACTGTGTGATCAGATCCTCCTGATGAGCTGCCGTTTCCCCAGTGAAAGTGGAACTGTATGCTTCTGTACGTGGCTGGAAGATTTCCTCCTGACACGTTCATCTTAGCATCATCCAGATCAACCTTCACTGAAAAAGCAAAACATTTCTCTTTTAATTATCAGTTTTTAAGACTGAACACTTTATAGATCTATGTGAAACATGGCAGTCAAACAAGCACTCGTCAATCACTTCAAACAAGAAGTTGCCTGTGGTCAGTCATGGTCACCAAGAGAACTTAGAAGTCCACACCCAGTTAATAATCATTACTGGTGTGTGTATATTTTTGACTCAGCATGGTTTCAGAACAATCACAATAAATGTATAATAAAACAAACGGCAGTAAAGGAGTGCCGAGTCTGAGTCCTCACCTGTGTGGCCGGTGTTTGTGAGGCGTGTCAGGGTGGAGTTGGAATTAAACCCAGTATAACTGAAGGCGGTGAGGTTTCCGTCAGGCTTCACACTGGTCGTCACTATGTTGATGGGAGACTGACGGGTGCCGTTACAGTATTCCGGTGCTATAGACGCCCATTTACTTTCATCTGCAGAAGAGAAAAAACATTCATCATACAGACTCATCAATTAAAAAAAAAATCTAATCTGATCTCAGCACTGGTGTTAAATAAGATCGTTTATGAGATTATATAGCTGGATTAATCTGGACCTACGACCCTGAGCAGGATAAATAATGCTAATAAAACAGACAGTGAATAAATGAATGTTGGTTATTTTTGCATACTGCATGACAACCTAATATAATCTATTTAATGACGTTGGAGTCTTGGCCTCTTCCCTCCCTGTTTATCTAATAGCAAAACAATCTTTTGAATTTAAACCTGAACTACGGTCGAGTATTAAGGTTCCTCAGTAATTCCTCAGCAGAACATGTAGAGTCCACACGGTGCTTCGTATATTGGAATTACCAGCAGATCTAAAGAGTGTGATGTCCAGTTATGCTGGTTTTACTCTGTATTAAAGAAATCCCCCTACTGTGAGTGTAGACATGTTTATAAAATACAGACTTTAAGCTTTTTTAGGAGATTAAACCCAAACCCTAACCCAAGCTCTAACCCTAATCCAAACTCTAACCCTAACCCTAACCCTACACTTTCAGGTCTCTGTTTCAGAACTACATCTATTCTGTACATCATTACTGAGAGACAGTGATAGTTTTATAGTTCGGGAGAACTGCATCTTACACGTGTGTAACAGACATGAGCTTTCAAATGTATTTGTTTATTTTATTATTAGTTTGTCATGTTTTAGTTACATAGTGATTAATCATATGTATATCTGCATAGGTATGTTCCATTATATTACATACACTTATAATAAATTATAATAATTAAATATTTAAGTTCAGTGTGATTTTATTTGTATGTGCTTTACTGCCTAAAGAGTTCTGAAGTGGAATAATCAGCTCATTAACAGTGAAATACAGAAATACTTACTGCAGCTCTCCTGGTGATAGCACCACGCTGAAAAGGTGATAAAGAAAATGGTTATAGTAGAAATAATAAATATAAGGATTAGCACAGAGACGAGGATGAAATGAAAAGCTTCAGTATCTCTCACCTGCTGCAGAACCTTCACTGTAAACAGTGGGGAGCAAACAGAGCCCCAAAAATACAAGGATCCGACCGTTCATCTGCACACATAACACACGCTTACATCATTTACCATCAGAGATACACAGATAGAAACAGACAACAACATGCAAAAGAAAATAAAACAGTGCTACGTATAATGAATATGTTGAGTGTAAGTGTTGGTGAGGACTGGTTTTGTAGGTCCCGTGTTATTCACCAGTAAGTCTGAGATAATAAATTAGTCAGTGTAAAATAAACAGCAGCAATTCTCATTTGATTTCATTAAATTAATAATTTACACTCTTTACTTAAAAAAAATTAGAATCATTTAGAGCAGTAGATTGGCGGATGGTAAATGATGAGCATTCTTACCTCTCAGCAGGGTTTGGTGAGTGTGGTGGAGCTGAACCCTCACAGTGACTCTTTATAGCCTCGGTGGGTCGGTGTGGGTGTGACCGTGACTCTTCTGTCTGATCCAGTAACAGATAGAAACTGTGCCAGCGCCTCTGAGGAATTGTGGATGAAGCTTTCTTACTTTACATAATCTAACATTGTTGCCTTTGCTCTCTGTTCTGAATGCCTGAACCCGGGCGTAAACTCTTCTGATATAACAACCAGCCTGCAGCATTCAGGTTCAACACCTCTGAACTTCAGCTGGCATGACCTGAAGATTCCTCTTCCAGTCTGGTAGAGCAGGTTATGTAAGGTCAGGGATGTGACCAGTGTCATTTGTGTTGGCGTAGATATAATTAAAAATAATTAACGTGTATTGATATTAATTACATGCACAGATCAAATTCACGAGTGCACTTTTTATCTCTCTCGGTGACTGGATTGTCACATTTTACACACGATGCTTTAATGTATCTGCTGCTGTACAAACTCTACACTGTTGTTTATATATAAAAATATAATGTTGATTATTTTCCTCACTCTATATTTACTCAGTATTGTGTACCAGCCAACAACAGACTGCTTATTTGGTCATGTCCGCTTCACTTCTTAGGTCTGAAATGTGCTTGTATTTGTTTGCACCTTGTGTATATGGTGGTGTGTTTTCACCATGTGTATATGGTGTTGTGTTTGCACCGTGTGTATATGGTGTTGTGTTTGCACGTGGTTTCTGTGTTCTATTCTGTTCCTGAAGGAACTTCATTTACTTGAGTAATAGTGTTCCACTGCTTGGGTGTGACACTGAACTATCTGCCACCAACAGTAAATAATCTGATTGTGATTAAGACCCAGTCATTCTAGAATAGGAAAGGACCTTCCCCAAACTGTTGTTACAGAATTAAAAGCATAACAACCGGTTCTTTCTCTCTTTTTATTGTCAAATCAGTCAGATTTAATTGTGAGACCCGTACGTCTCTCACATGACTGAACATTCCTAAAGTTCCAGTACTGTCAGTACTAGTTTGTTTTTACGTAAGCATGTCATTAACCTGTCACATCTCACTCTCCTCCACACTAACACACTTATTATCTCAAACACGTTCACATATCACATGATCAGATCACAGATATTTCCTGATGAAGGTGCCTGTATGAAATATTTATCAGACCAGATCATGAAGATGAATAAATGAGCTTTATAGGAGAAGAAGAACCGCATCAAACCCTGAAACAGACGAGTTCTGTAATAAAGTGTGTTTGCAATAATAAGGATGCAAATATAATTCAGGGATGTTTAGTTATTTCATAGACAGAAAGATGTAATATATGTTCAATCCCACAAGGTTGTGTCGGTTGGTTGGTAGGTTGGCAACAAAGATCCTCAAGTTTGTGATGTTTAGAACTGTACCTGTCAGACATAAATGATGACACGAAGCTGAAGATCTCAGCACTTATAGGCTAGTGTGACTAAGTGATAATTTCAGGTTAGAAACTCTCACAATCAAACACAATAATACTCTCGTAATACTCTGTGCACTTCCAGTAAACCCTCCCAGCTTATTACACCATTAAAACAGCATGCGCCACCCTTCCCAAAACAAGCATATTACACTGCTGTTTTTTGCACCCATGTCCTCACCTCCGCACCCAGTGTTTGTGATGCGTGTCAAGGTGGAGTTGGAATTAAACCCAGTATAATTGAAGGCGGTGAGGTTTCCGCCAGGCTTCACGCTGGTCGTCACTATGTTGATGGGAGACTGATGGGTGCCGTTACAGTATTTTAAGTACAGTACAGTAAAGATGCCCATTTATTCTCATCTGCACAAGAGGAAACATTCATCATACAGACTCATCAATTTAAAGGTTTACCGATCAGCCATAACATTAAAACCACCTCCTTCTTTCTACACTCACTGTCCATGTTATCAGCTTACCATATAGCACTTTGTAGTTCTACAATTACTGACTGTAGTTCATCTGTTTCTCTGCATGCTTTGTTACCCCCTTTCATGCTGTTCTTTAATGGTCAGGACCCCCACAGAGCAGGTATTATTTACAGTGTATCACAAAAGTGAGTACACCCCTCACATTTCTGCAAATATTTCATTATATCTTTTCATGGGACAACACTATAGACATGAAACTTGGATATAACTTAGAGTAGTCAGTGTACAGCTTGTATAGCAGTGTAGATTTACTGTCTTCTGAAAATAACTCAACACACAGCCATTAATGTCTAAATAGCTGCAACATAAGTGAGTGCACCCCACAGTGAACATGTCCAAATTGTGCCCAAATGTGTCGTTGTCCCTCCCTGGTGTCATGTGTCAAGGTCCCAGGTGTAAATGGGGAGCAGGGCTGTTAAATTTGGTGTTTTGGGTACAATTCTCTCATACTGGCCACTGGATATTCAACATGGCACCTCATGGCAAAGAACTCTCTGAGGATGTGAGAAATAGAATTGTTGCTCTCCACAAAGATGGCCTGGGCTATAAGAAGATTGCTAACACCCTGAAACTGAGCTACAGCATGGTGGCCAAGGTCATACAGGGGTTTTCCAGGACAGGTTCCACTCGGAACAGGCTTCGCCAGGGTCGACCAAAGAAGTTGAGTCCACGTGTTCGTGTTCCATATCCAGAGGTTGGCTTTAAAAAATAGACACATGAGTGCTGCCAGCATTACTGCAGAGGTTGAAGACGTGGGAGGTCAGCCTGTCAGTGCTCAGACCATACGCCGCACACTGCATCGACTCGGTCTGCATGGTCGTCATCCCAGAAGGAAGCTGACGCACAAGAAAGCCCGCAAACAGTTGGCTGAAGACAAGCAGTCCAAGAACATGGATTACTGGAATGCCCTGTGGTCTGACGAGACCAAGATAAAGTTGTTTGGCTCAGATGGTGTCCAGCATGTGTGGCGGCGCCCTGGTGAGAAGTACCAAGACAACTGTATCTTGCCTACAGTCAAGCATGGTGGTGGTAGCATCATGCTCTTGGGCTGCATGAGTGTTGCTGGCACTGGGGAGCTGCAGTTCATTGAGGGAAACATGAATTCCAACATGTACTGTGACATTCTGAAACAGAGCATGATCCCCTCCCTTCGAAAACTGGGCCTCATGGCAGTTTTCCAACAGGATAACGACCCCAAACACAACCTCCAAGATGACAACTGCCTTGCTGAGGAAGCTGAAGGTAAAGGTGATGGACTAAACCCAATTGAGCACCTGTGGCGCATCCTCAAGTGGAAGGTGGAGGAGTTCAAGGTGTCTAACATCCACCAGCCCCGTGATGTCATCATGGAGGAGTGGAAGAGGATTCCAGTAGCAACCTGTGCAGCTCTGGTGAATTCCATGCCCAGGAGGGTTAAGGCAGTGCTGGATAATAATGGTGGTCACACAAAATATTGACACTTTGGGCACAATTTGGACATGTTCACTGTGGGGTGTACTCACTTATGTTGCAGCTATTTAGACATTAATGGCTGTGTGTTGAGTTATTTTCAGAAGACAGTAAATCTACACTGCTATACAAGCTGTACACTGACTACTCTAAGTTATATCCAAGTCTCATGTCTATAGTGTTGTCCCATGAAAAGATATAATGAAATATTTGCAGAAATGTGAGGGGTGTACTCACTTTTGTGATACACTGTAGGTGGTGGATCATTCTCAGCACCTGCAGTGACACTGACATGGTGGTGGTGACATGGTTGTCCTGTGTCCACTGATGAAGGTCTACAAGTTTGAGGTGTTAAATTTATCTTAATCACAATAAAACTGCATTGAGTTCTGAAGTGGAATAATCAGCTCATTAACAGTGAAATACAGACATACTTACTGCAGCTCTCCTGGTGATAGCACCACGCTGAAAAGGTGATAAAGAAAATGGTTATAGTAGAAATATTAAATATAAGGACGAGGATGAAATGAAAAGCTTCAGTATCTCTCACCTGCTGCAGAACCTTCACTGTAAACAGTGGGGAGCAAACAGAGCCCCAAAAATACAAGGATCCGACCGTTCATCTGCACACATAACACACGCTTACGACATTTACCATCAAACTCTAATGTCATCACTCAGTACGAGTGCAAGACAACAACGTGCAGTAGCACCTACCTGACATACAAATGCAAATATTAATATAAATAATTAAAACATTTAGAGTTTAATAGCAGTAGATTAGCGGATGATGAGCGTTCTCACCTCTCAGCAGAGCTTGGTGAATGTGGTGGAGCTGAACACTCACAGTGACTCTTCCTCACATTTTTATACACGTGTGTGTGTACCCATGCACTCTGCACAGGCTCCTCTATCCACCAGTCAGGGTCCTTACACAGCATCTGAAGACCCCACCCACACAGTCCGGTCATCCCGCCCTAGAAGAGACGTATCTGCTGCAGGCCCTGCCAATTATGCCCACTAGATGGCACCCAGCTGACCGGTGGCAATTTCGAGTTTTGAACCGAGAAGTTCAGAATCTCAGTGCTGGTGAGCTAGTGGAATATCCCGCTGCACCACCTATTAATATCTCTTTTTAATCTAAATGTATTTAATATGAAACTCATTTTGGCTGCCTGAGGAGGACTGAGGTCCCTGTTGAGGTTTTATTGCCACTGTGGCTCTTCATTTGCTAATTTTTTGGACCAGTAGATCGAAAATAGAAATAAATTTGCTCTAATTTGATAATCCTGTGGATTAGAGATGCTGTGGCAGGTTTTTAATTTTGTAATTTATGGTGAAAATGTTTTTATGTGTCTGAATTAATACAATTCTAGGAGCAAGAAAGAGCCTAAATGTATCTGCAGTGATACGTTTACCTTCAGGACTGATGTGCAGATCTGAGATGTTCAGTAGCAGAGCTGAGGGCCCGAAAGTTGGAGTTTGTCTCAGTGGACGGGAACGTTGCTTTAACCAGGTTTTAGTTTTAGAGAAGAAGAGCTGTTGGTGGTTTAGGTACTAAATAGTTCTAAATCTCAGCCTCATAATGAAGGTAAAGACGTCGACAAGAGTAAAGGTCCGTGATTAAGACCCAGTCACTGTAGAGTAGGGAATGACCTTCCCCAAACTGTTGCTACAGAATTAAAAGCATAATAACCAGTTCTTTCTCTCTTTTTATTATCAAATCAATCAGATTTAGTTGTGAGACCCATACGTCTCTCACATGACTGAACATTCCTAAAGTTCCTGTACTGCCAGCATGAGTTAGTTTGTGCGTAAGCATGTCATAAACCTGTCACATCTCACTCTCCTCCACACTAACACCAGCGTGTTCACATATCAAGTGATTAGATCACAGATATTTCCTGATAAAAGTGTCTGGGTGGAATAATTATCAGAGCAGATGATGAAGATAAACAGTAAAGGTTTATAGGAGAAGAAGAACCACATCAGAAGTGCTGAATATTCATCTCATTATCAGATTCTGTGATAAAGAGACTCTGTAAAAACTCAAGTGTTTAAAGTGAGTTTGTTTTAATTGTGTGATTTTTATTCAAGTTTCCTTTATAATAAAAATATTTCCATCATCTCAACACACAAACTCCAGCCTGAGGCTTGTAACTAAATGATTTTTACGCTGTATTAGTTTAGCATCACGGATGTTACATAAAATAAACAGATCCGGTTTTTGTGTTTATATAAAAACATGTGACACGTCTGTTCTGTTAAATCTTGATGTTTAATCAGTTTTTCTCTTTATCTTGCTGTCTCACCGTGACATTATCATCGTTTCATCACTGATAACGAGGTCTCGGTCGCTCTGAGTGAGTGATGAGACCACGTGCTTAACTCGTGTACAAATTCCAAAAGACACACTTACAAATGTCTTGTTCAAAAGCTCATGGTCAGGTGACCACATACCTTTAGGTACTGGTCAGTATTTCGCAGTGATTTTGCTCTACATCAGGACGTTTGATGACGTCTTTCTGCTGTGAGTCAATGAAGGAAATGATTCATGAATTCCAAGTATTTATAATAAATATACATCAGTACCTTGTAACTCAACGTCCTCAAAACTCAAAATCTTTGAAACTCAACCTTTGTCAAAAAAAAAATTTCCCTTAAACTCAGTTCAGTTTGTTTAAAAAAAAAATATTTATTTAATTTCAAATTAACACTGAACTGTACAAACATCCTTATTGGGAAAATTACCTCGAAACGTCTTTAAAACTCAACACCACTCCCAAAACCTACTAACGTCCAGTTTCAATGTGCCTCTGTAATAATAGAAATAAACAGCATGGCCTGGGTCCTTTCTGAGTGTGTGTGTGTGTGTGTGTTCAGGATGCATTCTGGTTATCAGACTAGTTAGGAAAAAGAAAACTGACCAGATTATTTTATAGTTTTGCAGTAAAGCGTTGGCTTATAAGTCAATAATACCAGTACTCACGTTTAAATGTATTTATTATGTTCTAAACCATCTTCAAATGTTTAAAATGTTTTAAATGTGATATTTTAAATATTTTATTATATTTGATTCCTTGAACGTTACAGATCAGTTGTTTACTCAACACAATTCTATAAAATAAAAATGTATAGAATTATTTCTACACCCTGCTGTGTCTCTCATGTGCTAAAAGCTCCCTGATTCTTCAGCTAAACAGATTAAATTAAAGGTCATTAGAGGTCATCATAGGTCAAAGGTCACATCTTCAGGTCTGTGAAGATGTTTGTAGCATCACAGGTTTAGAAGATGAACCGAGACGCTGAGCTGGAACGTCGCTGTGAACCGCGGTGTAACGGAGACGATCCAAACCGTCCTCACAGGTAAGAAGAGACGGTCCTGCAAGGACACAAACTTATAAAACTCACACGAAGTTCATTTGGCCCTGTTGGAACTCAGTTAGTTACCTCATGTTGATTTGAAACCTCTAGCAGGTTCACGTCCTTATATCAGACTACAGTTTATACCAGACCTGGGCATTGTACGAGACATCCCCAACCGGCCCGCATGAGGTTCGAGGCAATTAAAAATCTGATGTAGATAAATGTACATTACACATGCATTATAACAGGATTGATTTTGACGGGTGCGCTGTGTCTCTAAATTTCCGTAAGTTTGGATTTATGTGTGTGTGTGTGTGTGTGTATCAGCTTCACCGTAATGCGAACAGAACCGAGTGTGACTGACGGTGGAGTTTTTAACAAGACATGAACATCTGAAGTATTTATTTACTGAAGTCAGGTGTAACGCGGTTTAACGATCACAATTTAGGCTCTAAATCGCTGTTACGCTACTAAACAGAGAAATACAAGAACATGAACGATGCGGAGCGTCACACCTGAAGCTTCACTAACTAAACTGCAAAAGCAACAAGGACTTTTTATAAAGTTTAACACGTCCAGAACTGAAGCAGTCAGGACCAGCTTTGTGATTTTAAAAATAATATCCAACAATAACAACGGACTGAAAAACAAATGAGGTAATTAATTAGGCTCGAAACAAAATAGTTTAAAAACCTGCACATTTTGTTCACATTTGGTTTGGTTTCGGTTTTTTGCATTTATTTGTTTAAATAGTAAAATAATGTTGTTGTTTTTACTCTGCCTACTTCTAATTTTCTGATTGTAACATCTAAACATTAACAGCTTATTAGAACTGTACAATTTACTGCTCATAAAGAGTTGTAGCCTAGTGGTTAAGGTACTGGACTAGTAATTACAAGGTCGCTGGTTCAAGCCACTCCACTGCCATGTTGCTGCTGTTGGGCCCTTGAGCAAGGCCCTTAACCCACAATTGCTCAGACTGTATACTGTAACTGTACTGTAAGTCGCTTTGGATAAAGGCGTCTGCTAAATGCTGAATATGTAATATAAATGTAAATAAAGAGATAAAATTAATATTGAGCAGAATTAAGTTCACCTTATTGGTCCGGCCCTGCACAACAGTCCCAGTTTCTTATGTGGCCCCTTGGAAAATTTAATTGCCCACCCCTGGTTTATACGCTGGACGCCCCTCCTGAGCCAACCCTCCTGTTATTATCCGGGTTTGGGACCTGCACTGAGAGCACCGACAAGTGCACCTCCCAACAGCTAGGGTGTTTTACCCACCACCACACCTCTTCACCAGACATTAGCCAACCATGTCAATGCAGATGCCCGACCAGCTGATAGCACCACTGGTATTTAAACCCCAGAGCCCCTGATCTCAGTAGTACTGGCTTAGTGTACTTTACCGCTGCACCACCCAAAGAACCCTGATTTAAAACATTAAATAAAGAGGTTTAATGTATTTAGCACTCACTGATAGAGCGTCCCAGACACCAGATCCACCAATCCACCTGTAAACAAATATAAAATAAATATAAAAGAGCTACAGAACACAAAGTGTTTATTTTAATGTGATTTTTGTTACCTGGTTGACAGAACGGTTCACAGATCACAGGACAGACGCTGCAGTACGAACACGACTGAAAAATCAATCACACTGTCAAAATTCACTCATCTTTAAATAATAAAATAATTTATTTCTATATTTTTGGTATTTTATATACCAGTTTCAGATTTATTATCATCTTCTACAGAAATCTTCTGCACTTTTCTTTATTATAATAGTTTAGCTTTTATTATAACCAGCTCAGAAACGGTCGTCTATGGATCTCTGACAGTTCACAACATTTTGGTCTCTATCTCAGATCTTTTACTCCACGTTCTGTCCTGAACCGTCTGCAGTGTATAGAAAACTTACTCCACAGTGCTGGCAGTGATCAGATGAATCTCCTGCCTCACATGGACATTCATCACACCTACCGCAGTGCTGGAGCAGAGAAACAGAACAGAGAGAAATAAAACAATAATAATATTCAAGCACTGATGAAAGTCCCCAGTCGTACCACACATATCACAGGAAGAAGAAGGTTTAGTCGTAAAGTGATTAAACGTGATGATCGTGCACTAACAGAATCGATCAGCACGTTTCGGTACCTGACAGATGAAGCACAGACGGCACACTGAGCCGCTCTGATAGGCCGCGGTCGCTGGGGTCTCCACCTCTGCTGGTCCTGCGTCATCTTTAGCTGCGGCGTGTTCTGCAGAGAGAATCAGACGTACAGCAACGTCAAATAAATCTGCATCTGCACCCCATCACACCATGTTAAACAAGTGGAAACAGGACTGGATCCAATCTGCGGTGGTTTACAGGATCTCGTGATTTGTTGGGTGATTATGTAACACACCTGCAGGGAGCGCTGTGATGGACAGTTCTGTAAATGTTTACACTAATTACACTCGGTTAAAGAGTCGCTCAAATATTGGAACTCGTGCCCTTCTGTGAGGCGACAGTGCTACCCACCGCCCTGGTAAATATTGTTTTAGGGTCACGTTGTTTTAAATGAAGGAAGATAAATCAGTCCTGAGGGGGTCGAGTCAGTCTCTAAAATCCCAGTTAAATTCCTGCTGCGTGTGGATTCCTGATTATGCTCAGACGTCACGTCCTTTATCTATATAATGACTATGAGCAGCCGTAGCTCAGCAGGTGTGATACGTTTGGGCCCCTGAGCGAGGCCCTTAACTCACTGTACAACCCTCTAATAAATGTTGTAAGTTGTAAATGTAATGTGGTGTATAAAGATTTGAATTGCTAATATAATTGATTCCTCAGAGCCTCTCAGACTGGACGTGGTTTCATGTCTGCTGGTTTAAACCCAGTCTGACGGTGATAAATGGGAACCTGTGAGCTTTGTGAGCTGTAAAGACCTGACGGTGTCTCGCTGAAATGATTTCAAACATCTTGAGAATCTCTGATGCCACTAAAATCTCAGCACACGCCCTGAATCGATGGTTCCTCTCTGGGACACCCGATCTGTGTGAGATCACCGACCACCACAGCAGACCAGCGGGGTTCCGATTCGGCCACGTGTGACCCAAAGGACACAAAATCAATTCAGAACATTTTCTCCTCTCTACAGTGATGATACGCAGCAGAAGCGCCGCTCTGTATCAACACACCTGATGAAGATGAATTAAGACTTTATTATATAATGAGGCTCTGAGGTGCGTGCTCACATTATTTAATTCTTTTTGTTCCTCTGACAGCCGTGAGCGACGTCTCTAAGCCTCCAGGCTGAAAGTGTTTTATTAGGAACAGGTTTGGTCAGAAGAAAGTGACGGGTCAGCTTCAGCTTGTGTTAATGTGAGAACATTATTGAGGTTTTTACCCATAGGCAGTTTTAAACCGCATTCCTGCAGCACACACCCACATTCTGTACAGCATTTACCTTAATGAGATAATAGACTTTTAGAGGACTGGGTTACTGTAATAAGAGAAGCTAATAATGATGATCGATTACATAAAATATTTTGTTCTTATGCAACATTTTTAATCCAGAGACACAACAGGATAAAGAAAACTTTTTCTACATTATAATAATTTCAACTTTATTTTTTATGGTTGTTTAAGACGTTTGAGGTTTTAATGCTTTAAATTATTTTATAAACCAATGAAACATCTTTAGCTTTTAAATTTCAATATTAAAATAATTGTAATACTGTAGAAACATTGTGAGAAAATATCTTTCAATTCATACATGAGGTACAGAACAACCGACGGACTACAGTCAGTACTTGTATATCCAAAAACTTTATCTCTTCCTTTATTTATTCTTATAATGATTATTTTGAATGTTTTGCAGATGTCACATTAACAATTGTTTTATCATTTAACAAAGTTATTTGGATAAAATTTATCCAAAGAAAATGTAGATTTATGACTGATCACAGTTTGAGTAATTGAAGGTTAAGGGTCTTGCCCAGGGGGCCAACTTTTCTGGAAATGTTTTTGTAAATGTTAAAACTGTTAGTAAACTAATAAATAGACAAATAAAGTGTTCCTGCATCCTTCTGCTTCATGTCACAATTGCAAGCAGTTAAGGGTCAAGGGCCTCACTCAGGGGCCCAGCAGTGGCAACTTGCTATGGTGGGGCTTGAGCCAGCACCTTAACCACTGAGCTAACGCTGTTCTAATTCTATTCTCTATAGAAATGAGACCACTCCATTTTTACTCAGCTCAGCTGTGGGTGATGAATTCCAGTGTAGAAGCGCCGCCGTGGTCCCTGAATACTGTCTTACAAAAACAGCACTAACACACCTCAAAATAACTGGAATTAACTGACCAGAGGCCCAAAGAGAAGAAAAATTTTGGAGTGAGTTAAAGAAGCGATTTAATCTGAGAGTCAGGCTGCTCCAATCCCCAAAGTTTCGGTTTATTAGAAAAATGTGAAGTCGCGGATATCAGGGACAATAAAGCAACTGACCAGCAGAGGGCGCCAAAGCAATAAAAACGACGCTTCACTGAGTTGAATGAAAACGACTCTTTGTTGAGTAAAATGAAGAATTGACTACAAACTCATTCAAATATTACTGAAGCTGTAGGATTGTTTTGAGTTTTGGTCGTGGAATCTGTAACGCTGCTTTAGGACACTGTTTGTTATAACAGAACTATAATAATAAATAAATCGGACTTGATTTGGTGGAGATCGTGCCAGGCACATGGAAGCTGTAATTAAAAATCTGGAATCTTTATGTAAATGTTGATTTCTGAACTTCTGAACGTTTATACATCAGTGTCCACAAACTATTGGCCAGATAGTTCATATTAAAGCCTGTAGAGGAAACCCTTGATGTCCAGAAGTCTATAAGCGGTCATTTAAACTATGGAAAAACATGATTTATTTTATACATTAATACCTGTGACATGAATACGTTTAACTTCTTCCTCAGGTTCCTCTCCTCCCTCTTCCATCACCTCTCCATCATCATCATCATCATCATCATCAGAGGCTTCATCACCTTCTTCATCAGCCTCTTCCACCTCAGGATGTTCGTCTCTATCTTCTGCTGTTTCTTCATTTGTAGCCTCCTTGCTGTCATCATCATCTTCATCATCATCATCATCATCAAGGGAAGCTGCTGTTTCTTCTGCTTCATTTTCTTCTGTCTCATCCTCCTCTGTAGCTCCTTCCTCCTCAGCTCCATCATCGAATTCTCCTTCATCAGCCTCTTCCTCTTCATTGGTTTCTTCATCAGCTATGTTGTCCTCTTCTTCCTCAGCTTCATCCTTCTCTGGGGCTTCATCCCCAGCTTTATCCTCCTCTTCCTCTGCATTTTCCTCTTCCTCCACCTCTTCCTCTAAGTCACTCGGCCCTCCTTCATCAGCCACATCTTCACCTACCTCATTATTTTCTCCTCGCTGTTCATCCAGCGTGGTTGACTCCTCCAGCTCCTCTGCCTCGGCGTGGTCCTGCTCTTCAGCCTTCGCCGTTCGCTGAGTCCAAACTCCGACACTTAATAAAGCAACGAGCAGCCAGACGAGGCCACGACGCCGAGCGGCCATGTTGAGTCAGGAACACAGAAAACAATAAACCTGATTTTCCAGTCCAGTGTGAGTCTTCAGTCTCCACCCTGAAGTTCAAACAACAGGGATCGAGGTCACAGAGAGAGAGACGGATCCAATCTTCTGTCCACTGTGGTCCAGTCACAAGCACGCGAGTGTACCCACACACACACACACACACACACACAGAGGACATGATGATAAAAGACAGCATATGGAGGTGAGTGACAGGACCACATGTGTGTAAGTCTATTCTTCTAACGTCCTCTACACAACCTGTGTGAACCACAGGCAGAAAGACAGAAAGCAAACACACACACACACTCACATACACACACAAACACACACACACACACACACACACACCAGACACACACACTTAAAAATAGCCCCTCCAACTACTGCCATGCTTTTAGGTGTGACAAACCCAGAGTACCCAGCAGAAACACACACAGACATTTACAGATAAAGGTTCAAACCCAGATCCCCGGGGCTGTGACACTCACTACCTGCTGTGTTTTAATTGTATTTTATTATCATGATCAGTTTGCTTTACACTCTTTTTACACTCTTATTATTTTTGGCATTTAGCAGACACATTTATCCAAAAAGACTTACAGCTGTGACAGTATACAATCTAAGCAACTGAGGGTTAAGGGCCTTGCTCAAGGGCCCAACAGTGGCAACCTAGCAGAGTGAGAGGCTTGAACCGGCAACCTTCTGTTGACTGGCCCAATACCTAAACCACTAGGCTACAGCTGCCTAAACACACTTTATAGCTTCTGTACCACTGGTGTGTTTTGTTTTGCATGGGAACGTACCAACATCACACAGCCAAAACTATGTGGACACCAAGATGAACACATAAACAGAACAGCCTCAGTTCTCTTAGAGAAGAAACGTTTGTGCCTATTTAGTTAAAAGTAGGATGAGAAGCCCGGACAGGCAGTTATCATTCCAATTCATCTCGAGGGTGCAGATCCTGTAAACCACAACTCATACAACTGTCCTCACTTTATTGGCAAAAGCACAGTCATGATATGCGGGGTGTCCACATACTTTTGGTCATTTACTGTAAAAATCATATGAAGTGCAACATTTGAATAAAAAAATTTTTTATTGATGTCATTACATGAACTTTCAACTATGATGATGACGGAAGACGTCCACTCATTAACCTCACTGTCATTCATGGACTGTTTTACCACCACTGGTCAGGGTTGCAGTGGGTCAGATTCTTTGTGCAAAAGGCAGGAAACCCCACAAACAGTTCACACACACATTTAAGTTAATTTCTAGTACCTCCAGTTGTCCTGCTGACTGCAGGTCTTTGTACTGTAGAAGGAAACTGGAGCACCCGGAGGAAAGCCACACAGACACAGGGAGAACATGCTGTGGGGCAACAGTGCCCCCCACTGCACCACTGTGCCACCCTTAAGTACCCAAACAAATACTGACCGAGCTCGACCCTGCTTATCTGGTAAGTGGTGAGAATTATTACCATGTGCCGTGTAAACAACGTCCACCGCTCGTCCCAGAGCCCACACCCGTGTGTAACTGTACTGTGGGTGTAACGTCCAGTTTATTGTGTATCAGCATCATTAAACCCATAATCAACAAACGTACAAAATCACTCCAACAGCACTGACCCACAATAACAGAGTCATCAATAATGTAGAGTTAAGCTATAGCCCCCCCCCCCCATCCCAAGATGAACATCATAATGTTTACAGAACGTGAACAGAAAGTTTCTGCCCCCAGAGTAAATAATCCTCCTGTTTATGTTATGGTACAGGGTGAGAATGATTCCTCAGATGTAACAGAGAGAACAGAACCAACAAACCAGGGAAATATTTCACTGTTAAAAACATAACTAATGATAAAATGTAAAGTTCAGCTCTACTCCTCCGTTATACTCCTGCTAAACGTCTCGCTCCTCCTGAAGAGAAGCTCAGCGCTGATCTGTGCTGGAACCTCAGGTGAAAGACGGAAGTCGTGGCAGAGACGAACGAAGGTCAGCTCAGCTCAGCTCCGAGGTAGAGGGGTTTACTAAAAACACACGAGGACACACAAGGTCACGCTTCAGCATCAGGACATGAGAGTTTGTGCATTATAATGAAAGGTATTGTGGGTAATTTGGGAAGTTTTTTTTTACCAATGAGAACAATTAACAAACACTCAGGTGGCACAGGGGGCACATGTACCAGCCCTCCACTGCCAACACTTAGCTCACTGCAGGATGGAACAACAGTGGTACCACCTAGTGACCGTATCCAAACCATAACCCTGCACCCTGTCGTGCTCCCCTTATAACCACACAGGTGATCAGTAATCAGAACGTTTCTGATCCTGATCCACATGATTAGATTTTTTTCTTTAAACGGTTCTATATCTGCAGATACAGAGGCGGCCAAAACATGTAAACACACTTGAACAAAAGTACAACCTGTATAAAAGGCAGTTTTATCCTGACACGCCGCTGGTTTAGCTGCTCCTCTACCGTACACCTACATCATTCAGGGTCTTCAGAGGTATTAAAGTGTGTCCACATTTTTTTTGGCCTCCTCTGTATTTCCACAGCTGACGTGTTAAAACATTTCAGCCCCAAATATAAAAGGTAAAAGTACAGCCTTCAGTTCTCCTAGAGAAGGAACGTTTGTGACAATTTAGTTAACAGACTATTTTGGAGGTCGGGCTCTGATGTAGGATGAGAAGACCTGGCTGGCAGTTATCATTCCGATTCATCTCGAGGGTGCAGGCCACTGAAGATCCTGTAAACCAAAACTTATACACCTGTCCTCACTTTATGGACAGAAGCACAGTCATGATATGAGGGGTGTCCACATACTTTTGGCTATTTACTGTAAAAGTAAAAGAGTAATAGTAAAACCACCTTTGCGTGTTGGAGGAGGTTTAGCAGCTTTTACCACGTCGCTCTGAGAGAGAGCCTCGGCCATCCACAGCAGAGTGGACGAGCAGAACTCCATCTGAAACACACCACAGGAGGAAAAGCAGATGATGGATATCTATCAAAGCTTTAGAATATACTCTATATGGACAAAAGTATCTGGACGCCTGAGCACGAGCTTGTTAGACGTCCTGTTTCTAAAACCCTATTAGAGTAAAGTGACCTCGGTGAGAATACTGTTAGAACAACAGTCGCTCCACTGAGAAGCTTCTAACTAGACTTTGAAGTGTGTCTGTGTGTGGGAATTTGTGCCATATTCAGCAGAACAAAAGATGCTGCATGTGTACGGCTGAGCACTGATTGATAGTCGGTGTTCCAGTTCATCCCAGAGCTGTTAAATGGGGCTGAGCTCAGGGCTCTGTGCAGGACACTGGAGCTTCTTCACGTCTTTATAGAGCAGGAAAGAACCTTCCCTAAACTGATGCTGCATAAACATTTGAGCATGTAACTTCCTTTATATGACTGATTTATTACACCTGTTAGTGACTGTTGTGTTTCGGGGCGTCCCAATACTTTTGCTCATACAGTGTTTACATGAGACTGAATCAGCAGAACTTTCACCTCTGATTCCAGAGCTCTCAACCTCCGATCCAGGTCCCTGATCTCAGACGTCTGTTTGAGAACCCCATCCACTCTGTAACACACACACACACACTCGTGTACAGAACTAACACACTACCAAACACACACGTCACCTATTCACATCAGTAATACAGTGGTCAGGATGTGGTCAGCACTCACTTGACAGACATTCGCTTGAGCCTCTCGCCATCACTCCCTCGCTGCTTTTTACCCTCAGCAGACAGGAAGTTCTCCTTCTGGATGTTCTCCCACGTCATCAAACGATTGTTAGCCTTTTCCTTTAGCTCCACAGCTAACAGAGAAACAATCAGAGCAGCACAGAGTCACACACACACACACACACACACGCTGGTATTAAAGGTCATTATTCTAAATACACATCAAGTTAATTAGTGGAGTTTTTAACGAGAGAGGCACCGATACGGTGTTAAAGCTTACCGAAATGATGCACCTTCTCCGAGGCAACCATCCGGATGTTCCTCTTAATGAAGGAGTGGAAGTGGGAGATGATGATGAAGGGGGGAGCCAGGCACGGTCGGGAGTGGTACTCCACAATCACTCGGCAACGCTGGAATTTCCAGTAGGTGTCGCTCCGCTCCTGTACCTTAGTGAAGGTGTAGCTGTGGAGAACCAGGACGAGATTTGAAAATTGTTAAATATTTTACAAATTTTAAACGTTTTGTGGTGATCCAATGGTTTCTGGGTTTTTTGAGACCCCAGTTATTCATTTATATGTTTTAAATTACTTGAGTCCAAAAAACTAAAGGAAATAAAAGTGAAAGGGGTTAAAAATTATGTTCTGTACATTTTTTGTTTGGTAAAAAACGTGCAGTGAACAATACATAAAAAATACATGAAATCCTGATGTATCAAATATGATACAAAACAAAACTCATATATAAACTCTTATTTAATTTATATATATACAGTGTATCACAAAAGTGAGTACACCCCTCACATTTCTGCAGATATTTAAGTATATCTTTTCATGGGACAACACTGACAAAATGACACTTTGACACAATGAAAAGTAGTCTGTGTGCAGCTTATATAACAGTGTAAATTTATTCTTCCCTCAAAATAACTCAGTATACAGCCATTAATGTCTAAACCACCGGCAACAAAAGTGAGTACACCCCTTAGTGAAAGTTCCTGAAGTGTCAATATTTTGTGTGGCCACCATTATTTCCCAGAACTGCCTTAACTCTCCTGGGCATGGAGTCTACCAGAGCTTCACAGGTTGCCACTGGAATGCTTTTCCACTCCTCCATGACGACATCACGGAGCTGGCGGATATTCTAGACTTTGCGCTCCTCCACCTTCCGCTTGAGGATGCCCCAAAGATGTTCTATTGGGTTTAGGTCTGGAGACATGCTTGGCCAGTCCATCACCTTTACCCTCAGCCTCTTCAATAAAGCAGTGGTCGTCTTAGAGGTGTGTTTGGGGTCATTATCATGCTGGAACACTGCCCTGCGACCCAGTTTCCGGAGGGAGGGGATCATGCTCTGCTTCAGTATTTCACAGTACATATTGGAGTTCATGTGTCCCTCAATGAAATGTAACTCCCCAACACCTGCTGCACTCATGCAGCCCCAGACCATGGCATTCCCACCACCATGCTTGACTGTAGGCATGACACACTTATCTTTGTACTCCTCACCTGATTGCCGCCACACATGCTTGAGACCATCTGAACCAAACAAATTAATCTTGGTCTCATCAGACCATAGGACATGGTTCCAGTAATCCATGTCCTTTGTTGACATGTCTTCAGCAAACTGTTTGCGGGCTTTCTTGTGTAGAGACTTCAGAAGAGGCTTCCTTCTGGGGTGACAGCCATGCAGACCAATTTGATGTAGTGTGCGGCGTATGGTCTGAGCACTGACAGGCTGACCCCCCACCTTTTCAATCTCTGCAGCAATGCTGACAGCACTCCTGCGCCTATCTTTCAAAGACAGCAGTTGGATGTGACGCTGAGCACGTGCACTCAGCTTCTTTGGACGACCAACGCGAGGTCTTTTCTGAGTGGACCCTGCTCTTTTAAAACGCTGGATGATCTTGGCCACTGTGCTGCAGCTCAGTTTCAGGGTGTTGGCAATCTTCTTGTAGCCTTGGCCATCTTCATGTAGCGCAACAATTCGTCTTTTAAGGTCCTCAGAGAGTTCTTTGCCATGAGGTGCCATGTTGGAACTTTCAGTGACCAGTATGAGAGAGTGTGAGAGCTGTACTACTAAATTGAACACACCTGCTCCCTATGCACACCTGAGACCTAGTAACACTAACGAGTCACATGACATTTTGGAGGGAAAATGACAAGCAGTGCTCAATTTGGACATTTAGGGGTGTAGTCTCTTAGGGGTGTACTCACTTTTGTTGCCGGTGGTTTAGACATTAATGGCTGTATATTGAGTTATTTTGAGGGAAGAATAAATTTACACTGTTATATAAGCTGCACACAGACTACTTTTCATTGTGTCAAAGTGTCATTTTGTCAGTGTTGTCCCATGAAAAGATATACTTAAATATCTGCAGAAATGTGAGGGGTGTACTCACTTTTGTGATACACTGTATATTTCACAGAAGGTCAAATAAACACTCCAGTTTCTAAACAACTGAATCTTGGGACAATGTTTTGGTGGTTCAGGCTTTAAAGGGTTAATATTAACCACCATCCACTCCCAAAAGTGTTTAAACAGATTATTTAGGAGTAAAAATAAATGAAGGGACACAGCAGAGACGGATTCACAGATAAATGTTCAGATAAAAGAGCGTCTGGTTACCTGAACATGGCGATGAGCAGATTAACCAGCAGGATGTTGGTGACCAGCAGGTAGATGACCAGTAAAACGACCACCAGCAGGTTGTGATGTGTTTCTCTACACGGCTCCATCCCTTCATCAATCAGGGTTACATTGGTGGTGCACTCTACATCCCAGTTAAATCCAGCTAAACACACACACACACACACACACACACACACACACAGAATATGAACTGATTGAAGCTGAACAGTACATGATGATGCTACAGTGGATGTAGGAACTCACAGTCTATCTCCTCTACAGGAATCTGTCCGAATATATGCAGGTAGGGTCTGTAGAAGAGCCGGCGCATGATCCGGTCAGCGCTCGGGTCGTACGGGTAGATCAGAGCCTGGTTGGCGACTCCGTAAGCCAAGAGCCACACGGCCAGGAAAAACAAGAAGAAGAAGATGTCCTTCATCTGGAAGACAAGACAACAACGTACACTGCTGGAGCTCAGATCTTAAATCCTCTACCGCCCCGCCCTGTCCCCCCACGGCTGTCATGCTCATGTCTGTCTTTCTAGCCACTGCTGGTTTTGTGAGTTCCACTTTCTGGGTCCTCAGGTGAGCGTTTAAGGTTGTAGCTCAGCGGTGGACTGAGTAGCTGGACAGGTTGCACCCAGCACTCGAGTCTGTTCCCTTGTTTCCGTGTTTCCCAGCGATCACAGAGCAGCTTTTAAAGAAGATTTGTATAATTGCTGTAAATAATTTCTCACCATTTTTCCCACGATGATGATTTTGGGTCCGAGCTGCTTGTGAATGCCGAAGATGTGGATGAGTCTGAGGGTGAAGACCATGTAATCCAGACTCAGAGCCGAACGACCGACCCAAAAGGTTTGTTCAAACATCCTGAAGATAAAAAAACACCAAACGTGTAAATAATGTGAACAGAGAAACTTAAAATAAAATAATTAATAATAAACAATTACAAATGAGCCTTTACTTTAATTCTAAACATCGTCAATGAATTTTACAGGGAACATTTCTCAAAGCAAGACTCTTAAAAATCAGTTTTTTCACCATCTACCGTACATAATATTGTGAAAAGATTTAAGAAATATGTAGAGCTTTCAGTCTGTAGGACAAGGCAGGAGGACTGCTGAATATGCCTGATCTTTCATCTCACAGATGTACTGAATGACAAACCATCATGTTACTGTGGTAAATATAGCCACATGGGCTTAAGTGTACTTCAGAAAACCGTTATCACTGAACACAGTCCGCCGCTGCCAGGCCTAATTCTGCTCGTGCTTCAGTAGTGTGGCTTCGTAGACACAGACGAGTTACCTGCAGCACACACCAATCAGGAAGAGGCTGATGGCGATGAGGTCACACTTGTGCCACATGTCCTGAGCGTACTGCCGAATCCTCTGACGAACGGTCATGTTACCCACAAAGAAGGTCTGAGAGGAGAAGAAATGTGAAGTTCTCAGAGCCAAGGATAAAAGCACCATCCAGACTGTTATCAGTGAAAGGTGCAAAACAGCGGTCAGTTTTTACCTGCCGAATCTCCTCACACACGATGGTGAAGACCCAGAAGTACAGCACCAGTTCCCACGGGGTCGGGCCCTTGGGCGGCGGCGGCTTGAAGTCCACCAGCAGCACGTACGCGAACAGCAGCAGGAAGAGGAAGAACATGAGCACGTTCCCCAGGAACGCCGTGACCGGAGCGTACCAGAACTGCCTCCAGCGCGACACCACGAAGGGCAGCCGCTGAGGTCGCTTAGGTACGGGCGTGGCCGGAACTCCTGAGAGGACACCGACAAATCACATCCAGTAATATAAACAATGAGAAAACCACACAAGTGAGAATATTAATAAGAATGAACATGAACAAACCTTTTATACCATCTCTACTGGGAGTCGCTTCTACTAATTTAGCCTGACTAAAAAATAAAGAAAATAAAGAGTCAAAACAACATAATTCTTACGTGGGAGTGTGTTTACTACCCCCACATTCCTAACCCTGATTAAACGTGCTGTATCAGAGATCACCGGTCAGCCTGTTGGTCAGAGACGTAAATAAAACACTTACCGGCGCTTCATGTCGGAGAAGGAGAAGACGGTCTCGGCGTAGAGCCAGTCTATTTCCTTTTCCTGCGAATCTTCCTCCTCTACCTCCTCCACCTCTCTAAAACATCAACAATAACAGGAGGTAATAAAAAGCACAAGATCTCCCAAAAAACCCCTACATAATTACAATTAAAACTTTAGGGGTAAATAACCAAAAGTGCTCAAATGGTGCAGCTGTAAAACACACCAGCACACCAGTACTGACATCTCAAGCTCATGAGTTCAAATCTCAGCTCATGGACAATGACTAATGAACAATGATCGGCTCGTCCGAGGGACGAAGGGTCGGAGGGATTCCTGCTGCAGTCACGCCCTCTGCTGGCTGATCGATGGTGCTGCACAGAGACGAGGGTGATCGGTCCGTGTGCAATACAGATCTCTGTATGAAAGAGAAGCGGTCGGTGCTGCACACGTGTTGGCGGGGCTGGGGGAAGGGGGGGGGGGCATGTTATACTATCACGAGCGGTCATGTTATCACATTTAATGATGAGCCAAAACATTAGGACCTTTTAATAATAACAGTGGTGCATGTCACAGTCATGGATATGTTAGGGTTAGGAAATAGGAAGGCCAATAAATAAATATAACAAAGATCAGTAGCTGGCCGGCGGTTCGAGCTGTACTGACCTGTACGAGATGAGACTGGTGTAGCAGAGAGGAGGAACAAACAGAGTGAGGATGAGCTTCCACACCTCAGTGCTCCGGTCCATGTCACCCCACCAGATCTGACTCAGCAGACTCTACACACACACACACACACACACACACACACACACACACACACACACACATGAACCACATGAACCCTGAACACACCATCCTACAGTGAAAGTGTCCACCTGTACCCACCTGTACCCCATCGTGGCTGAAAAAGAGCCGGGCATCAGCCTCCATGGCCATCTTCAGACACGTGGTGCCACCCCACACCTCCGAGGTCTTCTTCAGCAGAACAAACGAGCGGCTCTCACTGCTCTCATAACACTTACTGAACACATCTGTACAGCACAGGGGAAAGGAATTTACACACACACACACACACACTCTCACACACACTTACACACACACTCACACACACACATCATACCATGAGCCAAGTTCTCAAACTTCTGAGCCAGTTCCTTCATGGACAGTTTGGCCTCCGTCTCGCTCTCCAGTTTGGAAAGTTCTCTCAGCAGCTTACAGGCGCTCAGGGCGCTCAGCACCGACTCGGGGGTCTGAGAGGGAAACAAAACACTGGGGATCAAAACATTCTGTCATTTTCAGAGGTGCAAATGTGTCCCCTTTATTTTATTTTTATTTAACAGAGCAACAATCACTAACAGTTCATCATGAACTAAATCATTTATATTTACGTGTGTGGGATTCAGTGGTCACTTTTACACAATCCAACCAATCGAGGGCTGAGAGCCTCAAGGGCCCAACAATTGCAACTTGGTGATGGTGGGTCTTGGACCAGCCTTCAGATCATTGGTCTAGTATTTTACCTGCTGAGATACCACCAGCCTGACAAGCGTTAAGCTTTACTGAATAAACAACAGGTTACACCAGCACTTAAACATCAACACATAGAGGTTCATAAAGAGGGTTTGAAAATCTCTAGTGTGAAGATACTATAAAGGCCTGCCCACCATTGGGATGCATTGGAATGTTGACTGAGCCATGTGTGACTGCACAAATTATTTTAGTCCAAAATTGAAAAGCCTTGCCAAAAACTGGATTTCCAACCCACTTATGGTCAGGTGTCCACATACTTTTGGCCATATAGTGTGTGAACGTTTGATCTCAACAGCAGCATGCACTACATGCATGGATTCCTCTCTGTATATCAAATTCTGTCTGTTTTTGTCTATTCTTTTATTCACGGTAGCTGGTTCAAGTCCCACTGTTGCCATGTTGCCACTGTTGGGCCCCTAAACAAGGCCCCCAACCCTCAATAGCTTGAATATGACTGATTTTAACCATAATTGTAGATCGTTAGGAATAAAAGCGTCGGCTAAATGCTGTAAACGTAAAATTCATTGGTGATGACGTAGAAATGATGACTGACCATTTCCCAGAAGTAGACGGCCATCTCACTGCGGTTCTGCAGGACTGCCCAGATGAAGAGGGACGCCCACGGGTGAGGACACTTATCCCCCCTGTACCTGGGCCCCTGCAGGGTCTTCAACAGTTTCTGAAGCAGAACAGTGAGGTCAGACACACCAGAGAATGTTCCAGATCCCTGACCCCAGCCCCACTCGACAGACCGACTCATATGAATGCTCTTCTGTACTGCTGAACAGGCACAAATTCCCACACACGGACGTACATCAAAGTCCTGTGGGAAGCTTCTCAGACCGGCTCAGGGTCAGGCGTCCGAATACTTTTGACCATGTGTTACATCATTTGGGTGGGAACGATTCACTAATGAGTCTAACTAACGAACTAACGAACTGATGAAGGTACCTTGACGGATTTTCTCTTGGACGTGATGCCCTGCAGATCCAGACAGTCCCGGTAGAACGGCTGGCACACGTCACCGAGCAGGTACTTAAGAACCTGAGACACCTGAAACACACACACACACTTAGCATAACACACATGTACTTTGTGTGTGTACCAGTACTGACTGTGGTCCAGATTTGATGGGTGGTCCTAATGTTTTGGCTGATCTGGATGCCCTTCCTGGCGCAACCATCCCACCCCCCACCCCCTAAACTAACATGTTCATGTACCTCCATTCACCTTTTATATTTGTAAGCCCAGTCTGGGATTCGAACCCCAGAACTTACAGTCATGCCACACCCGCTCACCTGATCTGTCTATAAATATTTAAATGAATTTCTATCACATTTTCAAGCCCGTATATAAAGAGACGAGAATAAATCCTGACCTCGTACAGCGTGAGCTCTTTAACCGCGCCCGGGATGTGGTTTATCGAGACGCCGGCGTTTCCCTGCCGCTCTGCCAGGCAGCGCTGCAGCAGCGTGTAGGTCAGAGAACCCTCAGAGATGGAGCAGTAGAGCTTCTCCAGCTGCCCGTACGTCAGGTACTCGTGTACGTTCAGTCCGTTCTCGGTGAACAGACGGACGAACTGGGGCTTGTCGTTCACCAGGGCGTCGGTCATGAAGGTCTCCAGGTCGCTGCTCTGCGCTCATAACGTAACGTTCCGTTAGCCGCGTATGAAGAACGAACACTGACCTGATCACCCTGGACGTCGTGAGCTTCACTCCTCGTCCTACCTGCCACTGGATGTCCTCAACGAAGAGCTCGCTCCGGGCGATGTCCACCCTGTTCCAGGTCACGGCCAGTCTCAGCTCCTCTATGTTGGGGCTGGCGTCGCCCGACAGTCTCTGCTTGCTCACTAGAACACAGACGAAGAGCGGCGGATTTATCACCCCAAACTATTCATCAGGGGTAACAGAGGGCACCTCACGCTACACCTACCCTGGACGATGGCCTTCAGGAGCACAGTGTCGAAATCTTCTGACCCCTCATGCTCTCTGTGGTAGATGGAGATCAGATCTTTCTTGTGGTAAACACTGAGGACCTGCAGACATCACACAGGAGGAACAAGTCAGGAAGCATCATTAGAAATGGTGATCACCATTTTCCTTCCAGTTTAGTCGTATCCGATTCCCCGATGTTGGTGGTGGTGGGGGGGGGGGGGGGGGGGGGGGGGGTATTACCTGGTCCACCAGCTTGTCCGTGTCCGGTTCGTTGGGGTAGTGCTTCAGCACTCGCTCGGCCACTCTCCCTCGAAGGTCCGTTTTGGTGGCCGCCTCCCCCTCGCCCTCTGACCCTGAGCCCGGAACACTGGCCGCCGCCGAAACGTTCTCCAGGACGTCACTCACCAGGTCTGCCAGCCCGCCTGAGTCTGCCAGGATCAACCAGGGGATGGACTTCTTCAGAGAGAGGTGCAGCCTCTGAAAGAGTGAAACAGATCCTCCTCATTAATCGACCCGCTGATTTACGCTCGTTTACAGACTACTGGGCTTTAAGCTATCAAACAGAAGGCTGTGGGTTTGAATCCTGACCTCAAGCATGGAGGGTTCTCCTGAGACCAGCATGCACAGTACAGGGATGTCCATACTCCCAGTTCCTAAACACAACACACGCTCAGTTCATGAACCCGCCCGGTGCAGGTGAAATAAAGCCGTCGCTACTGCACACGTGTGATATTCTCACCGCATTTGCCGGTCCGTTGGTGGGAGATGTAATCCTCTAGCTGGGCTCTGAAGCCGGCCTCCCCACCACTACGACCCACAGTTCCATCATCCACCAGGAGGAACGCTTGGTAGTTGCTATCCAGGAAGTGGTAATCCCGGGACGTCTTCTGAACAAAGTAATCGGCCGGAAAACTGCCCTGAAATACAGAGAGAATCATTATTACATCATTATTCAATTATAATTATTATAACTATATAATTATACAAGTGCAGCGTGTGAGAGAGACTATGATGCTGTAAATGACACGGCCGATCTGGAATGGAAACAACATCAGAAAGGAGTTCTTGCACCATAAGGTGCGCCTGATCATGAAAACAGACTTGTTTTGGGGACTCACTCAACCCAGAATGTACTGGTGACTGACCTCGGGGTTGACCAGCTGCTCCCGGTTGCACACCAGACCCCACGGGGCGACGCCTATGGCCACCACTTTGTTCAGGGAGACCGAGGACGCGGCTGTGGCGTGATCCCTCACGGCCTCCCCCAGGCACTTTCCAACACCCACCCGCAGTCCTCCTGACAGGATCCACGCCCCTGTGTGTGGGACACACATACACCAGATATACATCATTCATGTTTAATATTCATTCATTCACTGTCTGTGTTACCACCGCTTCATCCTGATCAGGGTCGTGGTGGGTCTGATTCATTGAGTGAAATGCAGGAAACACCCTGGACAGGTCATCAGTCTGTCACAGGGCACACACACACAGGGCAGATACATACACACACACACACACACAGGACACACACACTAACTGTAAAAATAGGAAGTTAGCGTGAACGCACCGGTGCTCTGAGCGGCTCTGACCAGACCCTGCCGGAGAACATCTCTCACCCAGGTCTTCACCTTTGACTTTTTTATCCCTCCAGCCACCGACACCACCAGGTTTGGAGTTGGCAACCCCCACTGGTTGGTCAAGATGGAATAAACAACGTGAGGAGGAGTATCAAAGGAAAGTCGTATGAACTGGAGGAAACAAAAAAAAGAAAGATTTTAAGCATCATGCAGAGTTATTAATTATCATACTCTCACTGCTTTCTTTACTTCAGATCTGCTACTGTGGTCTTCAACTGAGTCTGAAGATTGGCAGCAGGGCTCAGTTATGAAATCATGTCCTTCTGCCTTGCCAAATATGAAGGCACTGATGACTGACGTGCCAATCCCCCACCTGACAGTCACTTGCGCCTCATTAAGTGTTAATCTGCTCCAGGTGAAAGTGTTTTACATATATCACAGTTGCACAATCAGAAATGTACCAAAAAACAGGGTTCGATTCGGTCCGGTTTCAGCTGACGCGTGATGCCAGCGTACTTTGGGAGCTCAGCTAGTGTTGTGCCACCTTTCAGGCATCACAAGGGAGCTGCTCCAGAGGTGGCATGAATGCCCTTTTGTGAGCAGGCCCACGTTTGTACCTTATGCTGACCGCAGGATGTGGCACTTGGTGGGGTGGGGTGCCACTTGTGCATTGCGTCCCAGGCTCGATCCAGGCAAATAATAAAAAAGCTGTTTTTATTTCTTTACTCTTCTCGCAACCAAAGCAACAGAACCATTTAAAATAAGATGTTAAAAGGTGAGTTTTACTAACAGGAGATTTATGTATTAAGTATTTAAAGTAAATTTGACTTTTTATGTAAAGTATTAACTCACGTAGCTTTGCCTCCTGCTGGCTCCCGAGAACGCCACCTCCCCGAAAGCATCAGTAGGATACTCAGAGGTGTGCTGGCCTTTGTCCCAATTACTGACGATCGCCGTGCTGAAGTAATCGCACAGAGAAGCTGAACCATGGTTCTCCCTCGAGGACCCACACTGGCACAGAGAGCCATTACTGCAGAAACACAGACGCCAAGAGCGGTCCGATGATCATTACATACAAACCTCAGAAAATATTCTGTAACACATTGTGATGCCTGGAATAGATTTAAAACAGTTTGAAACCCTTTGGAGAGAACCGTCGGGCCGTTCATGTTTCTCAGCGCGAGATTTTCTAATATAACTAAATCAGGAACTCTTCAAACCTGCCACACCAGCGGTGTTCCCTCTCTGTTGAGGGGAAGTCAACAAGGGTGTGATAAAAAGCTGTATTGGAACTCACCTACATATTAGGGTTTCTTCCAAGTTTGAGGTTTAAAAACAATAAAGAAAAAAGATCTGATAGGACGGGTCAGGACGGGTCAGGACAGGATGGGACTCAAACTGATGTAAATAAGCTGGAATGATCATTGGTGGAGTTTGAGCAGACATGACCAGGCAGAACCAGCTCCTGATGGAAGGTGTTGAGACACCAGAACATCTAACACTGACACCTCAGTACAAGAGAGAACAGGAACCAGAGAACCTGCCAAATATACACACCAGCTCACCTGAATGAATCCTCCACGAACGTCGTACACACTCTCTTCTTAACTCTCGTCTTAATCCAGTCCTGAATCACACACACACACACACACACACACACACACACACACACACACACACACACACACACACAGAGAGAGAGAGTGACAGAGAGAGAGAGAGACAGAGAGAGAGAGAGAGAGAGAGAGAGAGAGAGAGGTTACGACCAGTCAGGATTTCTCCACGATTTTATGGTTCTGGTCGGTGGAACTTTTGCAGGGTTTTGGATGTGACCGAGTTGACCAGTGAGCAGATTTTACTGGTTTGTTACAGACTGAGATTAACCAGTATAATCCACTATAATCCAGTAAAAGCTTCACATTCCTTCAGTCCAGAGCGATTCTTCACCAGCTTTCAGTTTCACACTTCAGTCCTGATCTCTTCTGTTATATTATTATTTACTCACCTGATCGTTTACGGATTTGGACGCTGCTGCTTCTCCTCCGTCTCCGTCCTTACCGATCATGTCGGAACGGTTGTGAGTCCCGGAGTTTAAACCCTGATCATCTGGACTTTAGTTTCCATGTCGGAAGTTTCATTCCTTCACCTGAGAGCCGAACCCGTCATGTTAAATTCCCTCAGATCTGGGTGTGTTCACAGCGGCTGCGTCCCAAACCACATACTGCTGTACTAGCATGTACTAGCATGTACTAGCACAGACTAGCAATAACACAGTCACGGTCATGTGAGGGATTCAAAGTTATAAATAGATAAAATCTCAGGTTTAATGTCACTAATGGAAGATAAACTCTGTATGGACAAAAGTATGTGAACCACTTTATAATTACCAGCTCAGGGATTTACATCCAAACTGTTGCTAACAGGTGTAAACAATCCCAACACACACATCAGTCTTAATCACAGTACATGGTATAGATCATATATATTAAGAATTCATGTATTAGTTTAGAATTACAGTTTGCAGTGGCCTGAATCTCAAAATCTCAATTTAAATCAGTAAAAATAATACAGTATTGTTTGTGCTGTTAAACATTAATACACTGTATTGTGATTTCCAGTGGTAATAACACTCATGACTTGTGACATTAGAAGTATAAATCAGCATTTTTAAAATAAAGTTTTAAGTTCTCATTATAAAAATAAAGTCTTATTTCTTGAGAAAGATAAACGTTTGATATTGCAAGTATAAAATCATAATAGTTTAAGAATACATTTGCAATCTGAAGCATGAAGCAATTGTTCAAGAAAGTTTTGAGTTAAATATAATAAATATGTAGTTGCAATAGTTTGAGGTTTATAAAGAAATTAGATCACAATAGAGAGAACTATAGAATAAATTAGGAGAGTAAAATCCAGACAGGCAGCATATCAGATACGAGATGCAGAGAAACTCATGTCATTTCTTCTTTAATTTTTGTTCTGAATAAAAGCAGTTTTTTACACAGTCGTTCCAGTTTTCCAATACTCACAATAATCCAGTCCTGCTTTACCAGAGGATTAAGTCTTTATTTACCTGGAAACCAGTTTAACTTTACTAAATCCTTTATTTCCCTTATGTTAACATGTAAACAATCATCAACAACATCCTGTTTAATTTAATTTTAAAACATTACTTTATTTTCTAGAACAAAGAATTCCAAGAATTATGAATTTTATTCTTGACCATCTGTGTCCAAAAATAATACTTCAAAAATGCAATATTAGGACTCTTTGGGTAAAATATTTGGGTAAAAGACTCTTTGGGTAAAATATTTGGGGGTTTCATTTTGCAAATCATGTCATTTTTATTTTCAAAATAAGCATCTGAAAGAAAATAGCAACACATTTTAAACAAATTATAAATTAGCGTTTATTTATATATCATTAATATACATGTAATGCTTTATTATATAAAATGTTTTTAATAATATAAAATATACTCTTAGTCTGTGATCAATATATTAGGTGTCTACCTTGTACACCTACTGCAGGTACAGTGTGTGGACATACAATTACTGACTGTAGCTTCTTTATACAGATATTGCACAATTCTTCTGCCACCCTTTATTACATCCTACAGATGAAACACTATAGATTTGAGTTATGAACAGTATATAAACTAAAAATGATCAGAAAATGAAATAATTACTAATAAACAACTAGTTATCAGTGGTGGTTTTCCCAGTGATTAATGGGGCACAACAGGCTCACATATTGTGCAAAATACTACAGTCAATAAAAGTAATTATTACAGACACTAAGTGCATATATAAATAGATTTACAAGGTAATGTGCATACGTATGTAAGTAGAATTTCAACAGAAATACACAAAGCTATATCTTCACTTATCATAGTTGACAGTAAAACAAAAGTACCAAACAAACCAGTTGAACAGGAAAACATTTCATTTTAATGAGCACTAAGTGTTTTAAATAGCAAATGTTAAACTGAGAGTGTAGAACGGACAGTGGTTATGTGCTGATGTGCTGTTTTTATCAGCATAAATAAATTTATCTAGACTTTTCTTTTAAAATATTGCTGTTTGTAGTTTAGCTGAGGTAGCTAAAGTCGTCAACTTTTAGATTTGGAACAGTAGCTTAGCATTAATGTAGCTTGGAATAAATAAACAGGGAAGTGAGTTGCAGTGTAGACACGCCTGGTTTATCTGGATGTTTTGTACTAATCTAACATGTACAAATCATTTCATAATTAGAATTGTTTTCATGTCACTTTGTTCTCTGGAGTAACTGGACTAAAATCCTCTTCTGGTGTGTTTTAGCTGGCAGTGGTTTGCTGTGTGTGTGTGTGTGTGTGTGTGTGTGTGTGTGTGTGTGTTCTGTTCACTACAACAGATACTAAAACACTTCTTCAGCGTCCGTATCCGTCAGCGTCCGTATCCGTTTGGGTCTCCGGCTCCTTTCGAGTGCTCTTTCCTGTACGTCTGGCCCATTCTGTACAACGTGTTTGCCAGGTTGTGCATCTGACACGTGCCAAACTGGCATCCTTTCTGTGGTGCTCGTCTTCTCAATCTGACGTTCGTACTGCAAGATAAGCAAACGTCACACACTAGAATTAACCTCCAGGTACATAGTACACACATGCTTATGGTGTTATGATGTCACGATGTTGGCACTACATTAATGTGTGGATTTGATGACCTGCCTGTATTTTGCACCCTTAAGTTGAAACCGTTGTCAGGAGAGTGTGACTTACTTTGTGGATGGTATTAGGATGTTTTCGTGTAGTGAACGAGCGCTGGATTGGTCGTCTAGATCTGGTCGCACCTCACTGTCTGGATCCCGCTGTATCCTGTGGTCGAGCTGATCCGAGTCTGTCTGAGACCTGCTGGAAGTGACACCAGTAAATAATCATCAGTCAACCTACAGGGTCTTCAGTCTTTTATTAATTCTATGAGTGTCTGCATTTTTTTTGTCTCATGCGGATGTGTGTGTTTGTACCTGTGTGAGGGTCGTGAGGGTCGGACCACCATAGCTATGGTCACCGGCAAACAGAGCAACAGCAGCACAGTCACCTTCATAATGTAATGACCTGGAAAACACACATTACAGTTATATACACACTACAACACCACAGTTACAGTTATATACACACTACAACACCACAGTTACAGTTATATACACACTACAACACTACAGTTACAGTTATACACACACTACAACACCACAGTTACAGTTATATACACACTTCAACACCACAGTTACAGTTATATACACACTACAACACCACAGTTACAGTTATATACACACTACAACACTAGTTACAGTTATACACACACTACAACACCACAGTTACAGTTATATACACACTGCAACACCACAGTTAGTTATATACACACTACAACACCACAGTTACAGTTATATACACACTACAACACCACAGTTACAGTTATATACACACTACAACACCACAGTTACAGTTATACACACACTACAACACCACAGTTACAGTTATATACACACTACAACACCACAGTTACAGTTATACACACACTACAACACCACAGTTACAGTTATACACACACTACAACACCACAGTTACAGTTATACACACACTACAACACCACAGTTACAGTTATACACACACTACAACACCACAGTTACAGTTATACACACACTACAACACCACAGTTACAGTTATACACACACTACAACACCACAGTTACAGTTATACACACACTACAACACCACAGTTACAGTTATATACACACTACAACACCATAAGGAGAACCTTGTGTTCAAATGACCACCAACCCATGAAGGTACCAAGACTTCAGTATCTACACTGACTTCTACACATGCTGAGGTCTCAGTACCTTCATTACATTAAGCAGCCGTACTCCTGGTCCTCACAAAGAGATCTGCACAGATCACCTCCATCCTTCACCTCCTCACTATAGACGTCCTTACATTCATCTATTCACTCCTGAAGTTCACTTTCTACCTTTAAAGCCCAAATCTCCCAGTTTACTTTCACTCACTTTCGACCACCACTGCTGATTAGATTCTATTTATTTTGTAAAGTGACCTTGAATTGGTGAAAAGTGCTATATAATTATATAGTCATTATTATTATTAAACCAGAAGAGAAACCATCACCACCAGTAAGGAAAACCCCGTCCATGTTCATCATGATGCACAGAACATTTATCAGTAATTGTATTTCATCACTGACCTGATTCCTTTTCCTTCCCTTTAAAGTCGACTCGATGTGAAAAGCTTTGAATCCTGTGAGAAGAAACCAGACGCACTTGCTGTTGTTCTAAAGCCAAAATTGTGAGGTGTCCCCATGTGAGGGAATATTTATGTGAAACATGGGGAGGAAGGGAGGAGAGAAACGAGGGGAGTGACCTGAGTGACCGAGTCTGACCCGAAGCTTTATTTTCTTTACATTAATGATGGGGTTTATATTTCACAGGTGCAATGACATTAATAAAACTGTACAAAATCATGAAGAAATGCAGAATTACATAAACAGTGATGCTGTATTATTATAAATTATGATGTCACAACATTTCCACCCTCAGTGTGTGTTTATAAAGAAAGTTCCTCTTAACTTTTGCTCACTGTGGTAAATGTTGATGAATTTTCAAAATTATTTCACTGTTGCTGGTACAGATTACAATCATAATCATTTACACTGATGATTTAAGTTCAGTTTCTCTTGATATCTGATGCATTGGCTGATGGTTCTGAGGTTCCTCTTGGCTGAGCACCGGTTCCTGAACGTTCTCTTGCTGTCATCGGTTTGTGAGCTTTTTGGTTGCTTACTTGATCTTACACAGTAGTGTTTTCACAGCAAGAAAATTCTCCTTTTTACCAGTTACAACACAATCCACCTGTAGGTTGTGTCCCAAAAATCAACTACAATAAACTACAATATAAATAATGTACGTTAAAAATACATTGTGGCAGATAATGTAATAAACAAGATTCATTTACTAAAGAAAAATCTGATTTTTAAATACATTTTTCATGATTCAAAACCTTCAAGACCTTCCATTCATTTATTCGTTGTTTGCCACCACTATCCTGGTCAGGGTTGCAGTGGGTCTGATTCACTGGAAAAAATACATTTTTGTGGAGGTTTTGATTTGGGCTTTAAAGGTAGAAAGTTTATAACCTCTTCATAACATATTACGAGCTGCTTAATATTTAAAAGTAATATGTTGGGTGATTTTATATGACATATGGTAAAAGAGTTCTAAAACTACTGAACTCCAAACCTTGATGAGCACAATTAATAATATATCAGTTATTTTTACACAATAATTAAATCCTGTTAATATTTAAATAGTTTGGTACAGCGCTGTAATGTAACACATTTATATGAAGGTATTATTATATTTAATCTTTTAAATCGTTTTAAATCATAAATAAAAGGACACTATCTGTAACAGGTTGTGCATTACACGCTCCTTCATCTGTCCCAATACTTAACGCACTTCTGCTCACTTCCTTCACCTGCCGGAAACTTGAATCCTAAAATAGAGAGCCGTTTTCCTCCAGAGCTCCATTTTCCTTTCTGTGGCTTATCTGTCCTTCATGACTCAAAACCCACTGACACAAAAGCTTTCCCACAATTCCTGGCAGGAACCTGTGAGAAGTCCATCGTGACTCTTTCTGATGACAAACGTGTCGCTCCGAATCATCAGTCACAATCAATATGATGATGATTATTATTATTATTATTATTGTTATTATTATTATTATTATTATTATTATTATTATTATTATTATTACTATTATTATTATTACTATTATTATTATTATTATTATTATTATTATTATTATTATTATTACTATTATTATTATTATTCACCCCCTGAATCCCTGATGAGAGCGAACGTCTGGGAATCAGGTCTTGTCTCAAACTCACCTGATTCACAAATAATCAAGTCCATTAATGATTAGTTCCATCAGATGTGCTTGAGATTTAGTCCTCTGAACGTTCCCATGAAGGGCCGATGATTGAATCACCTCCTGCTCCCTCCTTCTCTTTCCTTACAGCTTCTATTGTGTATTTTCCTGCTCGGAGCAGCTGGAGTTGTTTTATATAAATAAAAAACATGTTTTACCAGAATTAAACTCCATTAAACCCACCGAATCATCTGCAGTGATTAGAAACTACAGAAGAGTCACAGGTGGAAACGTCCAGGGTCCAAACACTGACGTGGACAAGTACAATACCAACCCCAACACAATAAGATCCACCTGTAGGACGTGTCCCATAAATCAAGGAAAATTAAACTAAAATATCAATCATGTACTTTAAAAACAGAATTTTGGAAGATTTTAATAATCAAGATTCATTTACTAAAGAAAAATCTGATTTTTAAATAAATTTTTCATGATTCAAAACCTTCAAGACCTTCCATTCATTCATTCATTCATTCATTCGTTGTTTGCCACCACTTTATCCTGGTCAGGGTTGCGGTGCCTTCTCACTGTGAGGTGACAGTGCTATTTATTACTGCACCACCGTGCCACCGTTTGTTAATTTTAAATCCATTAGTATCAGTAATGTGAGTTTTATGGTGACACAGGCATGAACCTGAACAGCCCCGGTTCTGGACTGCTTTGCTTGGGGGGGCAAAGACACAATTTGGGGGGGCAATGCCCCCCTCAGCCCCCCCCTAGCCCTGGTTCTGGACTGCTTTGCTTGGGGGGGCAAAGACACAATTTGGGGGGGCAATGCCCCCCTCAGCCCCCCCCCCTAGCGCCGGCCCTGAACCTGAACGACCCAGAATCTCTCCGGTGAACTTTGTGGATCCAGTAGCCAGAACTTTGATCACCTCTTGGAAAAAAACCCACGTTGGTCAACAGGAAAAGTCTGCCGGGTGGTGTGGGTGGTTTATTCAGGTGTAGGTGCTGTTGTTGGTTATTTTGAGTCACTGTGACTGTTAAGGTCTGAAGGGAATCAGCGTTCATGAGAATGATTCTCTAACATGAACATCCTGTTGATGAAGGCTTCACCGTGCCCGTGTGTGTGGTGGCGTGTTTATGACATGACGGCTTTGTTTTACCCACCGAGCACTCGAGAGTATCCTGTCAGGAAACACACGGCCGGCTGTTTGTAAGATTAACGCTGTGTAACCTCGCAGCTACCGAAAATACATCAACACCATCGTATTTATATCACTTCCCCTCAAAGATTTAAGAACACACTTTATTTTTACACTTTTTTATTGGAATTTATGCAGATAAACGTTTTAACGTGCTCTTAAATTCTAATAAAACTCAAGACTTTATTGTTCTCTGAAAAATACAGCTCAGAGGTTCATGTGAAGACGTGTTTATTAGTGCACGTATGTTTACTGACCAGTGAGATGCTTTGATAGAGACAATCAGTGCAAACTTATTTTCTAATTTATCTAATCAGATTGATCAGATTTAATACAATTTCACGTCTGGATTTTTCACACTGTTTTAATTCACACAGTTCTGGCTGTGTTGATCTGCTCCTCATACCTGATTCAGCAGAGTTTTAATACCTTATGCTCTTCCTGATGCAACCCTCCTTTTTCTATCTGGGCTTGGGACCTGCACTAAGAGCGCACTGACAGGTGCACCTCAAAATCCAGACATCAGCCAATGTTGTCCATGCAGATTCAAACCCTGGATCCCAGATCTCAGCAGGTCGCTGTTATTCGCTTCACCTTTCGTTGGCTGTTCAGAGTTTTGAGTTCTGTTTGTGTTAGGAACATTTCGCTGTGTGTGTGTGTGCGTGTGTGTGCGTGTTTACATCCTCAGGTTTTATTCCTGGAACGCAGCGGTTGTTAACGTCGTCGTATAAACAAATGTGAGTGTTTAGTCGTCACCCATCGTTCTGTTTCCTGTCGTGTGAAGGACACGAGCTTAACATGCAGCACAGATTCAACAAATCCAAACGGTGACAAATCAAAGGAAAAAATCGTGTGAGTGCAAGAACATTCGGCGGAACCAGAAAATATTTTGAGCCCTTGACTTTATTACATTAAATAGAAATAATTCCCAGTTTACACATCAGTTTACACTTCATCACCAACAATGATGGGATGATGGGAAAACACATTTTAGGGCTTTTCTAACATTACAGATGCTCACTGCTCACATACGTGTACTTTGAGTGAGTGTGTGGAACACGTGTTCCTGTCAGGGGGTTGTTAGGTGGCACCCGGTTTAGTGTTTGTTTGATCAGGAGTGGTATTCGGGTAAAAATTTTATGAACCACTAAGTTATTCTTTACAGTAGGAGATATAATGTACAAACATACACCAAGAGAACGGTGCAGGTCTGAATGATGCTCGACTTCAGATAACTAAAATTAATTCCAAATCTTTGTTTACAGAGAACAGATCAGGTACAGAAAAGTATAGGTGGTTGTCCCTCCTCTTCCTCCTCACCTCAGATGGTGGTGTGTTCGGATTTTGGAGATACGGTCCTGAGATAAAAATGTATGTGATTAAAATAAATCAAATCTGATGGTATTGAAGTTATTTCTTTTATTTACTTTATTTCCTCATAAGCAGCACAATATTTTATCATGTAAACATTATAGAAAATCCACACGACACCACAGACGTGGTTTAGATGTGAATCCAGTACAGACGTGTGTCTCAGGTTTGGATTTAGGAAACGTGATTGGTCATTAAGAAAACAAAAGTTTCACATTTATTGATACGTGAGAGAAGAGCGATTTACACACACACACACACACACACACACACACACCCACCCACACACCATTTAGTAACAGGCAGAACTTCACATGTTATATAGACACAATTGACTAGATGTCAGATTAAAGGAAAATTGTATAATTTAATTGTAAAAGTGGAACAGTTGGCGCACATGGACCGGCCCTGAGCGGCAGAGACGCGACCTGTTTAGAATTCTGCACTTATTTAAATATTTAAATACATTTTTAACAAACAGACTCAGTTGTTCAGATCTTTGAACGTTCGTGAGTTGAAGGTTGGTCTGCAGAGAACTTCCTGTACCTCAACAGTTCCACAAAGTGCGAAAGTTCTGATGTAAACGTTCCTCTAAAACCAGTCCATCATCTGTTCCAGTGAGATCTGCAGCTCTATAGACGACTGCAGTGAGGACGCGCCCCCAGATACAGCCATCAGCTTCAGATTCTCCAGCGTCATCAGAACCACCTACAAATCGATCACAGGAATAAAAATGTTACTGATTTAATGTCTGTTTTACCAGCGCTCTATCCTGGTCAGGGTCACAGTGGGTGAAATTTACTGGGCTAAAGGTAGGAAACACCCTGAAGAGGTCACCACTCCATCACAGGGCACACACACACACACACACACACACAGGCTGCACGTCTTTGTACTGTGGGAGGAAAACCACACACACAGGGAGAACATGCAAACTCCACACAGAAAGGACAGGGATTGCTCCAACCTGGAATTGAACCCAGGACCTTCTCCTGTCAGAACACATTTTATGTTTCCATTTGCAGCATTTAGCGACACTTTTATCTAAAGCTAACAATCATGATAACTGTAGGGCCTTGCTCAGGGGTCCAACAGTGGCAAACTGGCTGTGGACATTCTAATTACTAGTCCAGTACCTGAACCGCTGAGCTACCACTGTTTTCTTCTTTGAGAATCAGACATCTTCCAGTGGCCAATCCACCCCACCCATATTACCCATCATTCCCAAACTTCCCGAGAGAAGAGCTGAGAGAGTGAAAGTCTCACATTTACCTCAACCATGATGAGCATTCTCTCCCAGGGCCGGTTTCTGGGGTCGGGCCACTGCTGCCCCAGACAGAAGTACAGAAAGGGGGACGGAGACTCTCGTCCGGTATGCATGAACTTTATCAGGTCTGCACAACAACACATGAACGTTTCAGGTCTGTTTATTCTTAATAAGGTAAAACCTCTGTACAGCGTTTACTCACCTGAGATGAATTCTTTGGGGTAATAGAGGGGCTCGGGCTGGTTTTTGGCGAGCTGTCTGGGTCTGGACCCCTGCTCGTGTTTATTTAGTCCCCAGTACACACGACTTTCTCCCCAGCGATATCCGCACAGCATCCCCCCCTCCAGTCTCACCTCCAAACCCCCCAGATTGTTCAGGATCTCCTGAGTGAATCTGGCCTGAGTCTGGTCCATGATACGGTCAGCACCGGGGAGTTTCACCACACCAAGATCGCTCGCCATTCTGCTCACGTCCTCCCTAAAATATAACAACATTTTATTCATCAAACAGTTTAACACACAGGTTGAAATAAGCTGGGACATTTTCTTCATAAGTGCTGCAGTTACGGATACGACCAGATTGGGAGGGAAATGCATTAATAGAGAATAAAAGTGTTCTATACAGTGTAGAAACGTTACAGCTGAAGGTGAAATAAATAATAAAGTTTCTTACTTGTACACGAGCTGAAATCCGGCCCCGTTTTCCACCAGCTGCTCCAGAACTTTTTCTCCTTTGTAATAAACCTTCACCATAAACTGGGTTTCAAATTTTGTGGGCTCTGAAAATAAAGAATAAAGCCAAACACACGCCACCGTCACAATGTAGAAACAGGTATGATCAGAAAGAACACAGTTTTAAAGATGGAACGTTTTATGCCCACAATATCAACTGTAGACCAGCCAGATTGTTAGAAATGTGAGGATTATAATATATTTATGTAATCTAATGACTAAATCACTCTTAATCTACCTGCTGAATCTACAGTATATCATGTATCTATGATTTAAAGCTACTGTGGACATGGTTCATTGCTGCAGCATGTGCGCCCTCTGCTGGCTGGTCGAGGCTCCTGCACACTTACAGCGACTCTCCACTCTCAGTACGACCCCCTGTGAGGTGAAGAGAAGTGTTCAACAACTGCAGGTGTGTCAGGGGGTGATAGTCTGCAGCTCTCCTCGGTCAGGACAGGGTGAGAATTGAAAACACCTAGATCATGATTAAGTGTGGTGACTCCAGGATTTTTTAAATAGCCAGATACAACATTTTTACTTTCAAATTAAAATAACCGGGATATTTATATTCTGCACAGTCTACAAATAAATGTTAATAATTATAGAATTATTTAATGTATTAAATCAATTAAAAGCTTTTAAAAATGTACAAATATTTTCTTGTTTGGTTCGGTACCCGTAGTTCCGGCGTTCAGCCGCGTGGCGGCGCTAATTCACGGTAGTTTATTTAGACTTGTGTTAGTTTCTTTAAATCAATTAAAATATATAAATGTATTAAAAAGACAGTATAAATGTTAAACTATAGAATGACTGTATTAGCTATGTTATAGGGTTGCATATAGGGGTTTATAGGGGGTCTTTGATTTGAAGTAGTGAGTCTTTGAACAAATGAAAGACCTAAAGTGAGGAAGTGTTTCTGTACTGAAGTCTTTGCTGTAACTGGAGCTAAATCCAATTAAACACATGTAAAGCATGCCAGTAGTTCCATTGGCTACTTTAAATTGCCCCTTGGTGTAAGTCATGGGTAAATGGGTGAGTGTGTGGTGACCCATGATGGGCTGGACCCCTGGGTGTAAAGTTGCAGATTCAGGTTATTAAATGTTTATCACTCTGTACTGTTAGATCTGTAGGATTCGTACCCGAGTCGTTGGATGCGCCCTGGGCAGGAGTTCCCGACCCCACGCCAGGCTCCACGGGCTGGTGCCGTGTGCCCTCAAATACACCATTGTGTGGAGACTGTACCAGAGTCGGCGCAACTTCAGCAGGGGAACAAGCCACGCCGCCAACAGCGCCCTCAGCTGGAGAGAACTCCTGAACGTGTCCAGTCTCCTGAACTGGGAACCTGGCGTCACAGAACTGGTACTGATCCGGTGATCCGTGCTGGTAAAACGATCCCTGTACATCGCACTGAACTGCTGAGGGGAAACATTTCATTAAGGGCCACAGGAACACTCATACAGAACTACTGATAAAATGAATAAGAATCAGCAAAAACACTTCCCTCCCAATTAAGTCATATCCAATTCCCCGATCATATCTCCCCTCCAATGACAGGCTCACTGCCGGGCCATTTGTGGCTTAAATGAGCTTCAATTAACATGTATTAATGTGTTAAAACTTAAAAGACAGTAAATGTTATAGTAATGTTGAACGATGGAAGGACTGATCGTATTAGCTACATTATGGGGCACTTATAGGTGTTTATAGGGGGTCTGGTCATTTTTTTATGTTTATTTGACTTAAGTTAGTGAGTCTTTGAACAAATTAGTGGCTTATTAAAAGTTTTTAGGATTAAATTGTTGGTACCTGGTTGAGCTTCATGAATGTTTAGGCCACTCAGGCACTGCTCCAACAGATCTGGTGTCTGGGATCCATCTATGAAACAGAGCAGGACCAGATAAAGGAAGATAAATTATCCTAAACATCAGATAAACATTTAAATGTGAAATAAACTTCAGCTTTAGTGTTTCACCTAAAAACAGCTGACTTTCATCCTGGTACAGAACGGTACCTAAAGTCTAGAAATGAGAAACAGAGCGCTGATGAGAATGAAATGTGTTAGATACGACGATTATATATAAAACATTTATTATATACAGCACTTACATCACTTCCGGGCGACGTCTCCTGTGATTCTGCAAGAAAATCAAACTCTGTTATGGTTCAGCTGGGTTCAGTTCAGTTATGGTCCCTGATTAACCCAACACTCCTCACCGTCTCTGTAAAACATGCCCACCTGACCGCGCGTCCCCCGACTCCGCCGCGGACTGCGAGCCCTCCGGGAACCTGAACACTTTGTGAGGGTTGGCGGCGTCGTTCTTGTTGTCCTCTACTAATGTGAAGCGTCGAGCTCTGAGGGCGCTCCGGAAGTTCCTCTTCCACACCGAGGGGTCGCCGGGGATCCGCCCATCAGGGCTGGCACTGGTCTGTGCCCACGCCTAAAAAAACATATAAGGATTTAACAAACTGCAGGTCGTGTCTACTGACGTACTCTGATCCGGACTGACCGATCGGTGGCAGGTCAGGTGTCGGTCTGTAGTGTTTATTCCACTGTTTATTTGTTCATTTTTACTAACAGCTACTGGTCAGGGTCACAGTGAGTCCACAAATACTGCAAGGCCAGAACACCAAACCCCCAGGAACCATGGTTTTTATATCATTAACCCTCATGCTGTGTCTCAACACTGATCAGTATTCATTATAAACACAATTCATGTGAGTAAATGTGGTATTTACAACAATAAAGTCATTAATACCAACTAATACCCACTGTGCCACCCCATTATTAACATTAGTAACTGTGATAGTGCATTGTTTACCTTCTAAAACTATTAAATTGTGTTTAATAGAACTAAATTACTATATTTGCTATAGCTACAATTATTTTATAGCACAAGATGCCACTACTGTGACGGTCAGCTGTAATATCTCAACAAAGAGAAAAACATCAGAGTTTATTGACCTTAAATATAAGGACGTCGTCGCTGTTAGCGTCCTGTCTCAGAGCATGTTTCCACGGGATGCTGAAGTGTGTTCGCTCCGGGTTCACCCACTGAACACCGGGGTATCCTCCACCATCGATCTGTTGCCTCAGCCAGGGAACGAAGAGCGGTTTACATTGGGCCATGAGAACGGCGACTGGTACAGCAGTGTTAGTGACTGGTGAGGAATCAGAAATCAGAGATATTATCAGTAGATGTTACGTACTGTGCTGTTAATGCAGAGAACAGTCTGAGGGTCTTTAGGCAAAACAGGTACGAGAAGCTGCTCCTGTATTTAGGCGTCACCACAGTGGATCTGGTCTCGGTACAGTTTTTCCACTCCTCCTGTTTCTATCCAGGCTTGGGACCTGCACTGAGAGTGCACAGGCAATCAGACCTCACAGTGGTTAGGTTGTTTCCAATATTCTGAGATCTGAGGATCCAGGGTTCAAATCTCAGCTGTGCTATCAGCCGGTCAGGCGTCTGGAAGAGGTGCCCAGCTATTGTGAGGTGCACTTGTCAGCGTGCTCTCAGTGCAGGTCACAAACCTTCTAATAATAATAGAATTGTGTTAGGAATGACATCCGGTGTAAAAACTGTACTGAATCTGGTATGAGGACCAGATCTGCTGTGATGACACCTAAATACAGAAGCAAAAAAATGAGAAAGCCTCAGTCGGTGTTCCGGTTCATCCCAGAGCTGGTGAGTGGGGCTGGGGTCAGGGCTCCGTTTCTTCATGTCTGTATAGAGCTCGCTCATGCTGGAACAGGAAAGGACCTTCCCTAAACTGTTGGAAGCATATAATTTCCTTTATATGATTGATTTATTACAGCTGTTAGTGACTGTTGTGGCTGAAACACATTAAATCAATCATTTGAAGGGGTGTCCCAATACTTTTGTCCATATACTGTAGATTAACAGATACAGACAGGTACTGCGCAGTAACATGAGCTTCATTTAGTGAAACATGCATAAAAATATGCAGGAAAAGTAAAAAATTATAATAAGTTTAAATTATAAACAGTAATAAAACAGGTCGAGTTTAGGAGAATTCGGTGCCACAGATTTGAATAAACGAACAAATTCTGAACGTTATGCTCGTCTAATCTCATCTAAATGAATAAAACCGAGCGTATGAATGATTAATGATATTAAAACAGGATTAATCAGTACTTACCTGATCAGATGTGATGAATGTTGTGAGTGAATTTCGCTTCTCTCAGTTTCTCTCAGACTGAGGTGGAAGCTCGGCGCTTTATAGCAGCTCTGGCGCCCCCGGGTCTGTTCTAAACGCAGCACACACTGATACACAGGTCGCCTACATAGGGTGTAGACGCCATTACTGTGTATCTTCTGTAGCGCACTCGGCTAATAGCAGTAATAGATTTGGAACACAGCCCATGTCTTCTTGGGAAATTCCTTCCCTTCAGTTTCGTTTTCCAGTCGCAACGTCACTGAATTTAATAACCGAGTTTATTCACTAAATATCGTTTCTGCACCTCAATAAATCAGAGAGGATTTTATATTAAACTGTTCTAAAAGAGTTAAAACAGTGTGCACAAGTGAGGAGTAACTGGTGGTGTGTAATCAAGTGTGTAATATTTAAACCCTGTTAAATAATAATAATCCATCAACAGTTCAACTTTTAACAAGCCACATTAAAAAACCTATTTTACACTTAAAAATTCCTTCAGGTACTGGACTAGTAATCAGAAGGTCACTGGTTCAGGTGCCAAGTTGCTTCTGTTGGGCCCTTGAGCAAGGCCCTTAACCCCTAATAGCTTAGACTGTATACTGTCACAGTACTGTAATTCGCTTTGGATAAAGGCGTCTGTAGTTAATAATAGTAGTGGGGCGGCACGGTGGGTAGCACTGTCACCTCATGACAAGAAGGTCCTGGGTTCGATCCCCAAGCGGTCCGGGTCATTTCTGTGTGAAGTGTTCTCACCATGTCTGTGTGAGTTTCCTCTGAAAGCTCCGGTTTCCTCCCACAGTCCAAACACATGAATGGGTGTATGTGTGTGTGTGTGTCCAGGGTGTTACTGTGTGCCTTGCGCCCATTGAAAAGCTGGGATAGGCTCCAGCACCCCCCCTGATTTGGATAAGCGGTTAAGAAAGTGAATGAGTAAATAAAGAAGTTAAATAGCAGTAATAATTATAACAATAATAGCTGTACTAGTTATAATAATGTTAATTGTAATAAAAATGATAATAATAATAGTACTGTAGTAGTTATTACTACTAATAATAATATAAGAGCAATACTAGTGGTAAAATAATTATAATAAAAATTATTATAGTATATAGTATTAGTATTAATATAGTAATAATAATAATAATTGTAATAATGATTGTAATAATAGTACTTGTAATAATAACAATAACTGTAATAATAATTATTAGTGTGATTATTTTTAGCAGGTGTATCACCATGCCAATGTGACTTCCTGTGCATTATTATTATTACACACCAATTATTCACTTCAATTTGATGTAAATACCACAAACCTTCACTTCCCTTTACACAGCCGTAATAATAACACGAATCTCCAGCTACAGAGTTCCATTGTTACTTTATTTAAACTTTTATGAACATGGTTCCACGTCGTATAATCGGTGGAGTTTTTCAGTTATAATTCCAGGTGACGTTTGGCACGGAGAGGAAATTCCCCAGCAGGAGCTCCATCAGGCGGGCGGAGGAACGGGGAGGAAAGTCCACGAGATCTTCTGAGAGCGTCATCATCATGAACTTTGTTTGGACGGGTGGAGGAACAACAGTTACAAGTTACAGCAAATACTGGAATCACCAAACCTGTAGAGACGCTCCAGTGGTAATTATACAGGGACGGTGGCTCTGTGGGTAGTGCCGTCACCTCACAGCAGGAAGGTTCTGGGTTTGATTCCCCAGGGTCCTTTCTGCATGGAGTTTGCATGTTCTCCCATTGTCTGTGTGGGTTTCCTCCGGGTGCTCCGGTTTCCTCCCACAGTCCAAAGACATGCAGTCAGTGTGTGTGTGTGTGTGTGTGTGTGTGTGTGTGTTTACCCTGTGATGGACTATCCGGTGTTTTTCCTGTCTTTCGGGCTAATGAATCAGACCCACTGTGACCCTGATCAGGATAAAGCGCTGGTAAAACAGACAGTGAATGAATAATATTGAAACACCCTTACATATGTATAATTCCTCTATTTTTGTATTCATGTCACACTTCACTGTTTCAGATCATCAAACTAATTTTTATAGACTTTTCAAAGTTCCAAGTAAGCATCTGCCCAAAATCATCTAGATCAAGGTTTTTTAACTTTTTTTTCAAGCGACCCACAATGCATCTCACTCTCTCTATACAAGATGTAACGTAAAGCCTCCACAAGGGGGCGTTCGGGTTTGAAAATCCCTGATCTAGACGCCCCTTAAACCCTTTGAGATGATATTCCATGGGCCGAGGAGAACCTTCAGTTCTGTTACAGAAAGCTAACACCACATCTGATCATAAGAACGTAATAACAACAGTGAAGCACGGTGGTGGTAGTGTGATGGAAGTGCACTGTATAAAAAGAATAAAGAAAATAAAACAATAAAGCTGGAGATGTTAAAAGTGAGACGTGATTCTTATGAGACGTTATACACTTCTTAATTTTATTTGTTTGTCAAAGACAGGAGTCGAGTCCCTGTACAGGAGTGTAGAGAGAGAGAAGAGCTGTACAATATTTACACAAAGACTCAGTTATTTTAAAAGAAGCACAGTATTAGATGGTTCCAAAATAATACTCATCAATATTACAGAGCGACGACAGACAGGTTCAAACTAAAGGGACAGAATTTCTTTAAATATCACTAATACATCGTTTCTCCCTAGTGGGACGCGAAGGCTAGAGTTAGCTCTTAGTTTCCATGTTTCTGTAGGATGCGCTGAAATGATACAGGTTTGCGTAGCTGAAGCATATTTTCTATTTCTGTCTCTTCCACGTTCACGGACGGACGGACGGATGGCGTCCCGAGGGTCTCCTCCCCTTCCCGTCGACTCTGGGTGATTCTGAAGGAAGACAGCTTCTAAAGAACGTACGGTAATGAAAAGATAACGAAGCGCTGCTGTACACGAGATCTGCCACGTCCTGTTAAAACGTCTTTATATAAATAATAAAAATGCACATTTATCTCAAACTCGCTCGAGTCCTCGCGGAGCAACAAGGTAACAGCGTTTAACCTCCGTCAGTAAATCTGTCAGTTTGCTTCTTCGTCTCTAAAGCGCCAGCGACCGCCGCTCTGCCCCGCACCAGAAAAAACGCAGAATAAAAGTCTTAAAAAATAATCTGTGTAAAATACAAACTGTAACAGACTCGTCCTTCCTGCAGCGCTTCGTCCAGGTTTTGCAAAGAAAAGAAACTGTACAGTGTTTGATTATGGACTCGTTCAGTCAGCAGATCCATCACAGGGGGTCAAAGTCCATGAACCCACCGAAAACCAAAAATGATCAGAACCGTGTAGGAACGTGTTCTCCTCTTCATCTTCACTCCATTAAGCACCGACATGAAGCTCCTATTAACTGTAATCATGAAGAGCTGATTCATTCATTAACTCGTCAAAGCTGACCTGCTGTGTGGAGGGGGGGGGGGGGGGGGGGGGGGGATGTCACCATCACCAACCCCCCCCCTCCAAAACAATCGTCTTAAGAAGCGCTTCAAGTAAGAACAAAAGGAGAAGGAGGAGGACGGGGTGCTGAGCCAAAACAAATCCGTGTCCTTTGTTCCGACCGTCCCTCGTTACTTCGGATCATTACTGTGGGGACTTCAGGCTTTGGCACCGAGGCTCATCAGCTCTAGGAAGGAGTTGAAGAGCGAGTCCAGCCAGCTCTGATTGGCCATGCACTGCTGCACCACCTCCTCCTGGCCTGGATCCTCTGAGGCCTGTTCTATAGTATTAGTCTGAAACAAGACAAAAGATTCGGTTTGGAGCTGCAGACAGTGATGATACAGTAATACTGGTTCCTGTTTTAAACTCATCGATCAGTCGGGTTATTTTATATATTAATAAACGCTGCTGTGCTGAGCTGTTTAAATTGTTCTTGTATGTTGTCAAACCTGACGTACAGTGTGTTTGTGTGTGTGTGTGTGTGTGTGTGTGTGGGGGGGGGGGTGAATAATAATCCATAAGGAGTGAATATTTTAAGAGCAGTGGAGTGTATACAGTACAGACGGGCGTGGTTACCTCTTTCTTGCAGACGAGGAAGGTGTGGTACTTGTAATGGTGTAGAGAGTGGTACAGGCTGTAGAATCGACACGCCTCCGTCGACACCTTCAGGTCCTACAGGGGGGAAAGAAGCAGGAATTAGACCGACGGACTCCACGAGTTTAAGCTTTAGCCTAACTGAGTCTTTTATTTACTTAATACTTTTTTCTATTGGACCTTGAGCTGTTGTAATACTTGACTTTCCTTCTGGGATTAATAAAGTGATCTATCTATCTATCTATCTATCTATCTATCTATCTATCTATCTATCTATCTATCTATCTATCTATCTATCTATCTATCTATCTATCTATCTATCTATCTATCTATCTATCTATCTATCTATCTATCTATCTATCTATCTATCTATCTATCTATCTATCTATCTATCTATCTACTATCTATCCTTTAAGGTCCAAGAAACGTGTTCTGTGAAGTGACTGACTGTGATGCTTCTCTATGTGCCAGTCTGATGGACGTGTCTGGGTCTGACTGTATCGTGCCAGCTGTAAAGTGTGGTGGAGGAGGGCTGGATGGTGGATGCAGTGGGTTTTTCACCACCTACAGTTCATAATATTATAAAACGATTCAGTGTGCAAAAACCAGGGGGCATCAGCGCCCACGGCATGAGTGACCCGTTTGCATATACAGTGCGTGTGGTGATTAAGATGAAGTACCTGTGGTTTTGGGACGCTCTTTTTGACACGGTTCAGGGTTTTGCGGTTGTAGCACTCGCCACCAAACCTCACCCTCACAGCGCCGGAGTCCGTGGGCTCGGCCGTGATCTGAGGGAACGTGTTCAGGGCCTCCTACACAAAAACAACCAAGAGTTAATGGGGGACGAGGGCGTGGTGGTGAGGAGGAGGGCGTGGTGGTGAGGAGGAGGGCGTGGCGGTGAGGAGGAGGGCGTGGCGGTGAGGAGGAGGGCGTGGCGGTACCTGGTGTTGGGAGTTCATGTTGACCGTCTTCATGAGTTTTCTCTTCTGCTCACTGAGGATGCTGTCGATCTTACGCATGGGAGGAAGGTACAACTCATCTACAACATCAAAGAACATAAGGGTGTGGGGTCAAATCTCCTGACCGATTGAGCGTATGAGCGGTAAAACAAAATGCTCCTCACCTTCAGTGTCCTCCAGGGCCTGGATCATGTCCGGGTCCAGAGCCGTACTGACCAGCATCTCCACGTAGCTTCGGTACATCTCCCGCATCGCCCGAGTGTTCAGACCTGCTTTTATAGAGACTGCACACACACACACACACACACACACACACACACACACACACACACACACACACAGGTTATTTATGCCATTTTCCTTGCAATTTAGTCGTATCCAATTCCCCTCTACTGCTGCAGATCCCCACTCCGGACTGAGGAGGGTCGTGACTAACACATGCCCCCTCCGACACGTGTGTAGCGCTGACCGCTTCTTTTCACCTGCACCAGGAGATCCGTATCGTGCACGGAGAGTCACGCACTGATCTCTATTATCCCCCGTCTCCGTGTAGTGCAGCACCATCGATCAGCCAGCAGAGGGCGTAACTGCAGCTCTGTACAGTGCTGGTACTCACCCTCATCATCGCTGGCTGAAGAGTCGGAATCAGAAGACGAGGGCATCTCTTTCAGCCACTTTTTCCTCTTCTTGGGCGGCGGCTCGGCCTTGACTTTACCCGGGTTCTGTTTCGGGGGGCGCTCGGCCTTCCTCTCCGCGCCCGCAGCCCGTTTCTCGTCCTTCCTCCTCCTCTGCTCGGTCGGCGCCCCCTGCCTCTCCAGCCTGGGCGGGGCAGGAGGGGGCGGCATTTTCTTCTCCTTCTCCTGCTCCTTGATCTTGGACAGTCGTTCCTTCTCCTGCTGCTCCCTCGCCCGGACGTTGTTCTTCTCTCGGACCTCGCGCTTCTCTTTTACCCTCTCGCGCTCTCTGTTCTTCTCGTCCCGCGGCGGCTGAGGGGGCGTCTGGCTGGTAGGGGGCAGCGCCATCCTCGGGACCGACTGAGACTGCGCCTGCCGTCTGAGGAGTCACCAGAGAACACGATGACATGAAGAGCGCGATTCTTACCAAACAAAACCATATAACACAACCCACGTTTCAGGAAAAGTTGGGACGCTTAGTAAAAGGCAGCAAAATGAAGAATCTGTGATGCTGTAACAGACTCCAAAAAAAGTTGGGATGGAGGCAGAATGAGAGTGAAAGGTTCCACAGTGAGCAGGTGAGTCGGTACCAGGTGAGGGAATCATGATCAGGGATAAAAGGATCCACCTGGATCTACAAGCAACGATGGGGCGTGGCTCACCACTGAATCAATCCATTTCTCCTGGGAGGGCGTCGCCAGGCCTCATTCGGCACGATTCAAAGACACAGAGTGCGTGTGCTTGAGCGTCCTGCCTGCACACCAAATCGGTCTCCTATAGTAAACACCAGCGCATCATGAATAGGAGAATCAGACGACGGCGAGCACGGACTGTTGAGCAGCTGAAGTCTCGTATCGAGCAAGAACGGAGCAACCATTAGTGTCCTCGGTTCATCACGCATTAAAGAGTAGAAATGAATAGGAACGCTGATGGAACACAGGGGGGAACATGCCCCGTCCCAACTTTTTTTGGAGTCTGTCACAGGGATCAGATTCTAAACGTGTTTCTATTTACAAACTAGAATGAAGTCGATCAGTGAAACACTAGAATTGAATAAATATTAAAGAGAATGAAACACGTCACACATTCGTCTTTAAACTGAGTTTCACTAAACGTCCCAACTTTTATGGAAACGCGGGTTTGACTACTTTGTACTCGGGAGGTTTGGATACCTGTGTGTAACCGAGGGTCGGTGCCAGGGCTTTCGGGAGCAGACCCTCACGTAGTCCTTCTTATTCACGTTCTCCAGGAACTTGACGTAGAGCCGCTGGTAGCGCTTCTTAGCGTCGCCGAAATAACCGAGATACTGAAACCGGCGGCACAAAGAAACAGGACGGGGTTTTAAAACCAAAACTGATAAACACGAGCGATCGTTTCTGTGGCGACTGGAACGGTCGGGTCGGACTCACGTTGCTGGTGGCACAGAACTGCCTCTGCCCGTCTTTGATCTCGGGCGCGAACTTCTGCAGCAGGGCTTTCTGTACACGCCAGATGGGTGGAGGCTCGCGACCCGTCTGCAGGGCCATCTGAGGACACAGAGAGGGTATCGTGGTACCAAACGGTGAGCACTCACAGAAACATAAACGCCCAACCGAAGGCCCTGAATTACACTACACGGCCAAAAGTATATGGACGCCTGACACTGAGCTTGTCTGACATCCAGTTTCAAAAGTAAATAGTATTAAAATAAAGTGCCCTCTAGGTGATATTTTCAAAAGGCTGTCTGTGTGTGGGAATTTGTGCCCATTTACTCAGTACGGCTGGCTGGGTACTGATTAATCAGTCGGTGTTCCGGTTCATCCCAGAGCTGGTGAGTGGGGCTGAGCTCAGGGCTCCGTGCGGGACGCTGGAGCTTTTCTTCACGTCTTTATAGAGCTCCCTCATGCTGGAACAAAAAAGGGCCTTCCCTAAACTGTTGCTGCAAAGTCGAAGAGTATCATTTACCTTATATGAGTGATTTATTACATCTGTTAGCGACTGTTGTGGTTGAAACACATGAATTCAAGAATTAAAACGGGCGTCCCGATAATGTAGATCGTCATCAGTGCTGGGACTTGATCTCACAACCTTTCGGTTGACTAAACTTCCTCTGCCCAAATGTATTGCATAGGGACAGTCCTAATTCCAGAGTTCTGCTTTTATTAGACACGTCCACTGCTAACAGACTGGACGGGTTTGGTGTGAAGGAACTATAGTGAGCACCTCTGAGATGAAACGGAACGCTGACTGTGAGCCTGACCTTGCAGGTCCCTCACAAGAAGGCTCAGAACATAACTGAACAACACTTCTATTTCTATCTGGGCTTGGGACCTGCACGGACAAGGGCACCTTCCAATGGCTCAGCTGTTTACCCCCCCCCAGACATTAGCTAATCATGTCCATGCAGACGCCCGACAGGCTGATAGCACCACTGAGAATCGAACCCTGGACCCGTCAGATCTCAGCAGTAGTGGGTTAGTGCACTGTGCCACCTTTCATTTTAATAATAGAGACGCACCTTGAGGGTCTTGATGTCCTCTATCCGGACCACAAACTCGTCCCTCTCTCTGAAGATGCCCTCCCCTCCGCTCTCGCTGTCGTCCTCCTCCGTCTCCCCGGCGACGGCCGCGCCGCTCTGCTTCTGCGCCAGGTGTAGCGGGAGGATCTGAGCCGCCGGGAGCTCCTCCGGGGAGGGCGGAGCCTGAGCAGGCTGCTCGGGAGGAGACGGGATGGAGGTGGGAGGAGGCGAGGGTCGAGGAGAGGCGCGCGGTGGGGAGAGGACGGGTACAGGCGGAGCGGGAGGGCTGGGCGCGGGCGGAGACCGCTGTAGAGGGTGATTCGGGTCGTCCTCCAGCCCCGGGAGGGGGGACGGGAGAAAGATGGGGGGAAGAGGGGACGGAGAGGGAGAAGAGGAGGTCGGGGAGGATGGGAAGAGGAGTTGGAGCGTGTTGGGCGCCGCCGCATGAGGAGCTTCATCAGGTGAGTCTGTGAGAGAACGAGAACGTCATTACAACCACTGATAAGATATCATAATAATAATGAACATGTCGGGTCCTCAGACTGGCGTCTCTTACCTGATAATTTCGGACCACCTCCCAGCTCCATTTCTGCCTCCCTCTCCTCCATTCTTTCATCTCGCTCGTCCTCGTCGTCCATTCTCTCCTCCTCGGCCGCGTCTCCCATCGACAGTGCTCCGGAGTCCACGTGCTGGGGAGGCTGCGAGTGGAGGTGTGTCGGGGGCTGAGGGCTGAGAGTGGGCGGCTGCTGCTGCTGCTGGGTGGGCGTGAGGGGTGCAGGAGGAGGTGGAGGAGGAGGTAGAGTCGGAGGCTGCATGGAGGAGGTGCTGAGCTGCGGAGTGTCGTACAGGGCCGATATGGCGGAGGAGATGCTCTTCTGGAGGTCCTGGTTTTTACCCACCGAGTCCTCCTCGTCTGAGGAAAACGATGGAAGGGTCTCCAGGTTCCTCTTCAGCTCCTCGTCCAAACGCTTGCAGGGGCTCGGGCACCCACCCAGAGACAGCCCCCCATCGCCCTCGCTATCGGTGTAACCGGACAATGCCGAGGGGGCTGGAGGAGGTGGCGGCGGAGAAGATATGGGATGGATTCCTCCGCTCTTCCCTGGAGATAAATCCCCGTTCCCGGAGCTACTCGCCGACCTTTTCCCAGACTTCAGAAAATCCAAGAACGAATCCACGAAGCCGGTCTTCTCCGAATCTTTCTCCTCCATCTAGACATGAGATAATAAAGTGATTCATGAACAAAGAACCGAGCTCAAGCGTGCAAATGAGCAACAGGTACACTGCTGATCTTACCTCCTGAGTTTTACCCTTGCTTTTGTCTCCTGGTGTCCCTGGGCTCAGCCCTAAAGAAGGGGCGCTGCCCACAGAACCATCCGAGAGGGCAGGGTCGGTACCAGATAAAGAATCCGTCCGCAGGAGGGCATCAGAAGACGACATACCACCGATAGGAAGTTTGATCTACAGCGAGACATAAGAAGTTACCAAACTACGCTCAGAATCGACAAATAGAATCTAAAAATACCTCAAATTTAAAACGAATTTGCCGCCCGACTTGCCTTGATGGGCTTGATGGGCTCTTGGTGCTGCTGCTGCTGTGTCTGGTGATGGATCTGCTGCTGCTGCATGTGCTGCTGATACAGCTGACCCTGTTCCTTATCCATCATGGACTCATCTCGCCTGCCTCGTCCTCTTCCTCGACCTCTTCCCCTGCCTCGTTCAGGAACGCACCCCGCCCCGGCCTCTGCTATCATGGCTCTAGAATGATGGGGCTCGGACAAGGGGCGTATGCGCGGGCGACCGCGGGGCCTCGGCGGACCCTCCCGTTTGGGCTTCGTGGGCTTTCTGCCTCTCTTTTTTGGTCCGTCGTGAGGCAGTAGTTGTTGAGGGGGACCAAGAGACGGATATCCAAAATCCAGATCACCCATCAGAGGACTCAGAGTTCCACCGCCAGATTTGCGACAGCTGGACACAAGGTCCGGGATGAGGTCAGGAAGTCTCCGGCTGTTCAGTCGGATGTCGGCTGGAACGTCAGCCTTGTCCTCGTCGTCTTCAAACTCGTACTCCTGCGCGTAGCTCTTTTTGGGAAGGGAATTAGGATCAGGTCTCTCTTTTAACAGGTGAAACGAACTGGACTTCAGGAGCTTTTTGGGTCGGGAGGAGCAAAAGATTGGGGTGTTAAGCCCTCCTGATCCAGAACCTGAACCTCCAGAACTACCTAACTTGGCACTAGATCCTTCTCCGACATTCCCACCACTTCCCATTCCGAGACCGGTTGGCTGAGACTGGATCAGTCCAAGGTGCTCAGTGTTGACTGTAGACGGGAGCTCATGAGTCTTCAAGGAGTCAAGGTCCAGATGCATGGTTCCACTGTCAGGCTCTGAGAGATCATGGCAATATTGCCCAAAATCTTGGTTGCCATGTTGGGCGAGCATATCGTAGCTGGCACCCGTATCATCTCCTCCACTTTCTGCAGTGGATTTGATGCCCTCTATGCCCTGCTCTCCCGGCTGGGCCTGCGCGACTCCATCCTGACCTTGACTTGTTTCTCCAGAACAGCTGGACTTGTACTCCTCCGGGCAGAACATGTCCTCCATGCCTGGGAAGAAGGAACGATCTTCGTCTGGGAGCAGAGAGTCCGGGAAACATATGGACGTTAACGGAACGAACCTCTGGTCCTGGTTCGAGTTTGTTTTCACGGCAGAACCTCGAGCATCGAAGTGATGGTCCGGCTGATGCTGCGACTCAAGCTGAGGCTGAGAAAGCTGAGAGGAGTGGGAGTGAGACGGGTGTGGCTGCTCTTGTTGAGCTGGATGCTGGGGGTGAGCATGTTGGTGATGGGAGTTGGGATGTTGAGGACCTTGAGGGGTTTGCTGAGACTGATGGTGGTGGTGGGAAAGATGATGCCCGTGAGATGGGGTGGACAGACCCAGATCTGGCTCAGAGAGATATGAATGTAATTCTGAGGGATGATGCTGGGAAGGATGATGCGATGGAAGTCGCTGTTGATCCTGTGATCTGTGTCTCTCCACACTTCCTCCACTTCCAGCTCCAGAGTTTCCTCTGCTAGCCTCATTTCCTGCCCTGTCGTTGACCATGCCACCATCCTGGCTCGAAGCCCGAGAAAGAGAACGCTCGAGCATATCCAGAGAGGACACCGTGGCCGATTTAGAATGGCTTTGGTCTTGTTGACCATAGTGACCACCAGCTTCCAGGGACTGGTTCTGGAGCTGAAGCTGTAGCTGGGACGCTTGTGTCTGGGAATGGGGTTCAGTCGCCGCGATGCCCCCGGCTGCCTCCATCAGCGTCTGCTGGCTGGCAGGGTGTTGCTGAGAGTCGATTTTGCTCCGGGTGGTATGGGACAGCACGGACTGTAACAAATGAGGAGGCTGACGCGATTGGTCGGTTGGAGACTCCATCAGGGTTTGGGACTGAGTCTGATGCTGCTGTTGGTGGTGCTGATGAGACTGGTGGTGAGCCGTTTGCTGTTGGTGATGGTGGTGCTGCAGGTCTGGAGTCTTGCGAATGTAAGCCATGTCTGCAGAATCCTGGGACTTCTTCTGAAGATCCATGTGGGAGTGCAGGTGAGAGTGCGTGGGTGTATGAGGGGTGTGTTGATGGTGGGAGGAAGAATGCTGAGGGATAGAGTGCTGGGAATAAGGGTCACCCCGACCGTAGTGGACCACCGAGTCAATCGAGTCATGGTGGTGATGAGCATGGGTTTGATCGGCGCTTCCTCGACCTCCTCCGTCTGCGACAGACCTGCTGCTCTTCTGTTGATGTTTGTGTTGCTGCTGCTGCTGCTGCTGCTGATGTTGCTGCTTCTTTAAAGACATTTCTAGCTGACCGTCCAGGCCCGCTCCATTCCCTGCTCCAGACCCCGGAGCATTAGACGTGGCACTATGAGTCCGAATCACGCTTTGAAGATGGTATCGTTCCTCTGAGCTCTTGCCCATCTCGTACGACAATCCCTTGCTCCCATCCTGAGGGGTAAGAACCGGGGGCTGCTGAGAAGGCTGTGAGGAATGATGGCTTTGAGCTGGAAGGTGATGGGATGCTTGAGGAGTAGGACTTTGAGCCTGGAGTAGATGTTGGATGAGGAAATCTGCATCGTCGTCATCATCCTGCTGTGATCGAGACTCCGGGACTCCGAGTAGGCTGGCATCAGACTTGGTCTTAGGGGGAGCAGAGGGATGGTAGTTCTGTGATCTTGGTCCTCGAGTATCGGGGTATCCTTGAGGTGAGGGCAAAAAGGAAGGGGAGAGAACTGATGATAGATATTTGTTTGATCCTGTCCCAACCGGTGACTGGGCGGGTCGTGAGGGAGCAGGAGAGTGCAGACTTGGGCGTACGATTCCAGGGTTGCCTGATGGAGATGGACTGGAATCTGGGATGTGGTAAGATCCTCCTCCAGCCACACTACTTCCACCTCCTGTATTGGTACTTCCTCCGTTACTGCTTCCACTAGCTGCTCCCCCACTTGCTCCTGAACATAGGAGTGCAGGAGAGTGTCCCGAGCCAGTATAGCCCATCGATGGGCTTCCAGCTCCACCTAGTGATGGAGGCAGGGACCCATACCCTGAATCTGTCCCGTACACTGATTCTGCTGAAAACGACTGACTCCCAAGACTTCCATAGCCTTTCGCAACTCCAGAGGTCCTGGCTGAAGGCAGATCATGGGTCTGTGGGGAACTGAACCCTCCATATGATTGAGGTAAGTGTGATGGGGGCTGGTTTGGGGAGAAAGACTGAGGCTGCTGCTGCTGTTGGGGTGGGGTCTGGCCGGTCAAGCTGCTAGACGACTTAACTGGAGCTACTGGGGAGCCGTAGCCTGAGAGACACGCCTTAGAAAGGGTCTGCTGAGAGTTGTTCGAAGTGCTAGGAGGCGGCTGGGAGTGCGTCTGTGGTGCAGGCGGCACAGACTGGGTTGGCGGCTGCTGCCGAGAGGTTGCAGATCCAGAGCTTGAGGTTGGAATAGAATTAGACTGGCGTGCAGTAGCAGAAGCAGAGGAGGAGGAGGATGACGACGACGAGGATGAGGCAGAGGATGCGGAAGGTGGTGTATGGGGAGTTCTGGTGGAGGAGCCAGAGCCAGATGAGGAGTAGCCACTGCTGGAACTGCTTTTTGACCCTTTCCCTGGTCCAGCAGATGATGAGGATGAAGAAGATCCATAAGAAGGTTGGATGATAGGTCTGTATTGCTCTGTTCTGGGGGAGGGCTTGTGGTCAGAGGATGGACTGTGCTCTCCCAGTGGGCTGCAGGACAGGCTAGCATGGCGAGGATGAGGGGCCTGCTGGTAACCAGACACTCCACAGCTGAGGTAGTGCTGGAGGGGATGGGGCGTGGAGGAGGACGCCTGCGCTGGCGAGGGACGCTGGTAGTGTTTGATGACACTGTCCTGTCGTGGTATGGTCCGTTCCTGGGAAGCCGGTTGAGGCGGGGCAGACGAGAACACAGACGCACCATATAACTGGGAGGACTGGTCCTGAAGCTGGGAGGACAGCAGGTTGAACTGGTGGGTCTGCAGGTGCCGAGCGGAGGCCGAAGCCACCGAGGACGCCTGGGCCGGAATGACGCCGCCGCCTCCGCTAGGGTCGTGGCTACCGCGATAGGCTGCAGCAGCACCCTGAGCGGACAGCAGGCGATCGAAGTCGAGACTCGACTGGGAGGGCGTCTTGATGTGCAGCAAAGGATCATGGGGAGACAACAGGCCGTTGGACGTGGGGCTGAAGGTGGGAGTCTCCTGCAGAGAGAGTGAGGGGGTCACCCCCGGAAAGGAGCGCCCAGAAAATGAAGCCGGGTGTTGGTAGGCTGATAAAGCCGAGGACGATGGGAACGATCCAGAACCGGGAAGGGCGCTGGAGATGAAAAGCTCTGCTGGAGCGGGTGTGTGCATCGCTAAAGAGTCAAAACAAGTGACTTCATTAAAAGGACATCTCGTTTTATATCATTTTATATGAGCACAAAATGTAAACCGTGTTTGTTTTATTGGCACATTTTAGCACTAAATACACGGCATCAGAGCTTACCAGTCTGCCAGGATGGGGTGCGGAACTGGGAGAGAAGAGAGGACGCGGAGGGCGGTGGCTGTGGACCCCGGGACTCCAGAGCTGAGATCAGGTTCATAACAGAAGGATCTGGACCTGAAGGACTGGCATGGTGCAGCCCAGCGTCAAACAACCCAGACAGACCTGTAAAACACACCCGGAACATGTGAAGCACAATGCTAACACACCTCTGATGTATACGTTTCTGTGGACCTAGGATCAGACTCTGCCTTCCAAGTGAATTTACGGTCTTTATGTTGCAATATTTTTTAAAAGAAAAAACATCAGTTTCCAGAAGTAGACCTGATTTAACGTTCACTTACCTAGACTCCGTCCAGCCGCACCCCAGGCCCCGCCCTGTCCAGAGCCGCCAGGGTGGTGGTTGGTTGCGTAACCCTGTAGAGGGTGGGGTGTGGCGTAGGCCTGCCGATGGAGGAGCTCAGATTCGGGGTGTGAAGATCTGGAGCTACCGTACACCAAACTATTAAAAAAGAAGAGAGAAAACCATCAGGTTGGTGTGATACTGATGTGAGATGATCATGCTTCCATTTATGACAGGACAGGTAGTTCCACGTTACCCATGATTCATCAGTTCAGGTTCAATGTGGGAAGAAAACCCACTCATGCAAACTCTACAAAGAAACCTGGGAATCAAACCCAGGACCTTCTCACTGTGAGACGGCAGTGCTACCGTGGGTATATATGGTGATATCACACATGTGGAACTGTTTACCTGTTAGTACATATGAATAATGTTTATAACAGGGTTATAAGACCTGTTTTAATGTTTCGAACCATGTCAAACCTGTGACTACACACCTACAGGACCTGAACACGGTCTAAATAAGGAACGGGCGATGCTAAATCGGGGCGGTGAATTGTCATTTTATTTGCATTTTGCAAAGCTGGTTGAGATGATAATGCATCTAGCAAATCTGCATGTTTAGCTTATTATATTATGAAAGTATAATGTAATAGGTTATAATCCAGACTGTATAGTAAATAGTGCACCTATATAATGTTATATGACTATAATGCTTCAGATCTGAAGTTTAGATGAATAGTGCACTTGTAGACTTATAGAAGTGTGGGATTTCTGTAGAATTGGGCTTCTTTTTAATTGCTTCCACTTGTTGACCCCTTCTTTTTATATACACACATAAACTATAACTGACCAGTGGGCTGTTTTCTCTGGCCGGATCTTTATCTCCTATAATATGGAATATGTGCTATAACACACCTGCCAAAAACCACAGGAACAGTGTTATTGGTATAAGGTTCATGATAAACGTATGTTGTATGTTTTTAAGAGGTTATTAAAAAGTGTTGCTGTCAGTAGTGCTGTTGCCTCTCAGCAAGAAGGACCTGGGTTCTATTCCCCACTCAAGCAGCCAGGATCCTTTTCTGTGTGGAGTTAGCATGTTCTCCCTGTGTCCGTGTGGGTTTCCTACCACAGTACAAAGACCTGCAGTCAGGACGACTGGAGCTACTGCAAAACACCTTAAATGTTATTTACTAATGAACCACAGACGTATTCATTATTTTAAACAATAATTTATCGGACCTGAATTAATGTACGTTTTACAAATGTATAGCATGTGTAAGAGAAATCTGAGCTTTTGACAATTTATTAAAAAAAAAAAAAAAAAACATGTCAGACTCAGTTCTGTTATACTGGCAAGTTGCAAAAAGCACTAAGAGTTCTTTGTCTATAAATGTTGATGGAATTGGAGAATCCAGGTAAAGAAATCTACGAGCATTTCTCAGTACAGAATCTCTTCAGGTCCTTCAGGCTCTTTGGCTCACCCAGTTTTTTATTAGCGTGAGGTGAGGGGACCGGTGTGGGAATAGCAATTATGCTCGTGATTATGTCCTTTTAGCTCATTTAGGTGGATTTGGACTAAAAATCTCATTACATCCAGCACATTTTATTATTGCACAGTATTAAATCTGGGAGTTAATTTTAGATGTGGACATCCTCAGATGTGGAACTGTAATAAAGCTATTGCTGATTTATAAAGATCAGCCCACTGTCTAATTTAATGTGTGAGGTTTTTTAAATGTTGATTAATGATTTAGGCAATTTGACCATCATATTACCTGATATTTATGCACAATAAAATAACAATATTATAATAAATAATCAGATCAGATCAGTGAATTGGCTGCACTGAAACCCTAAAACTGACCGCTGCCCTGTCCAGGGTGTGTCTGCCCTGCACCCAGTGTTCCAGAATGACTCTGACTAGAATTAAATATTTGTTAAAAATAAAGGAACATCTTTATTGGACCTTATATATTTATTATTAGTATTTGTGTAGGTACATCAATGTTAATTACTAATTAATGTAATTTAACATCATGCTTTACTAACATTCGTTCCAATGTCAAGATTATTCTTTATTAGACCCCAATACTAATGATAATTTTATACAAAGAAAATAATACATTATTATTTTATTTATTTATTTATTTATCTGGGCCCAAAGGATCCACAGTTTTACACCGCAAATGCATTTTAAACGTATTTTAAGAACATATCATCCAGATTTCCCAAAAGGTGCCAATAAATCTAATTCTGACTGATTTTAGTGCATCGTCTTGATAATTTAACCATAATTATATTTACTAAATATTTTTCCCCGGGTCTGTATTTGTACATGAAGTTAGCATCCGTAGCAGGAAGCTAACTGGTTAGCAGCAGCAACGCTAGCGCTAGCATCCGATACAGGAGGGAAGATTATTATTAGATCTTATATTTGGATTAGATTTGATTATCAGACCATATTCGTAATTAATTTAAGATTTACGGGCAGCTGGGCGGCTGGATAATCTACATTAAATGTGTATTACAGTTGCAGGCCTGTATGCGACCATTATGTTATCAGCTGGATGCTACAGCGAGGCAGCACAGGCTAATGCTAACCTGAACAGGCCGTGTGCTTATTTTATTTATATAGTATTTTTTATATTTAGATTTATAAACTGTACTAAAATGAAGCGTGTTCCTCGCACAGCTGTTTATTTGAACACAGATGCAGATGTGTGCAGTCGTGCCTGACTACAATATTGCAGCTAAACTGAAGTGAGGTCCAGAATCACGCACTTGGGTTATTTGGGTTAGATGATTTTGGGATGATTTTGGGATGATTGAGCCCCTCTGCACCCCGTTCCTTCATCACAGAATTATCTATCAGTGCATCAGTGAGACAGAAGCTATATAATGAAGGGAACGGCAGTATTAATGGGGGGTACAGGATTTAGGATTTAACCCCCCGCCCCTGTATCTCTGGGTTTTACTTTCACCCCCCACATCAGACTGTCAATCACATTCCATACATTTCCAACCTAACCCCCCCCCCCCCCTCCCCCCCCCTTATTTAAACCCTGGCTGGCTTATTTCAATAAAAGCTGCACATTTTAGATCAGCGTCATTTCACATTTGACGCAAATGCAGCGTCACACGGATGCAAAAGACCTCAGAGGGTTCAGTGTGGGGATCACACAGGTCGACATGTATTCTACTGCTCATGCACATGCTTAAATATATAAAGATATACATGCATGCACATGCATATATACACATAAATATATAAACACACATGCATGTATACATACACAAATATGCATATAAATGTATACATGTATGCATATATACAGCACATACACAAACATATAAATATATACATGCATGCATATACATATACACAAATATATAAATATTCACATGCATGTATCCATACACAAATATGCATATAAATATATACATGCATGCACATGCATATATACATACACAAATATAAATATACACATGCATGCACATACACAAATATGCATATAAATATGTACATGCATGCATATATACATACACAAATGTATAAATATATACATACATGCACATGCATATATACATGCAGACATATGCATATAAATTTATATATGCATACATATACACATACACAAATATATTAATATACACATGCAATGCAATGCACATGCATATTTACATACAGGAATATACATATAAATATATACATGCATGCACATACATATACACAAATATACAAATATGTTCATGCATGCACATACATATATACATGCACAAATATAGAAGTATATACATGCATGCATACAGAAATATATAAATGCATGCACACATGCAAATATATATATATATATGTGTGTGTGTGTGTGTGCTATTTTTCTTTACCTAGCTTTGGCTGATCGCTCGTAGCTCCATCCGGCTCCTGCGCCCAAATCACCGAACCCTGCACCCGGGTAATTCCGGTCCATTCCTGCAGCTGATGATCAGAACCGAAAGAAAACAGATCCGGGTGCGAGAGGATCCGTGCACTAAAATCTGCGTCCTAACCGGCCATTCTATACATGTAGAGCATATAGAGCATATAGAGCATATAGAGCACAGTGAAGCATAGTGAAGCAGGGAGAGACCGAGAGAGGAAATGGAGGTGAGGAGAGAGTGCGTGATACGAGGGGGTGTTTCACTAACCAGCTCTCCTAAACCCTCTCTCTCACACACACACACACACACACACACACACACACACACACACACACACACACACACACACACACACACACACACCTCAGTTCCCTTTCTGCTCCCAAATCACCTCAGTTAATCCCATTTCAACCACAAGAAGCGAGACGCCGATTAAACCCTGAAATCAAGCCCGGGGTTCGGTGAGAGTCAGCCCGCCGTGATGCACGTCTGTGACCGCGCACCGTCCTCTCCCTCCCCGCTCTCCTCTCCGCTCCTCTCGCGCTTCTTACCGGAGAAATAAAACAGAATAAAATCCTCCAGAAAGCAGAAATGAAACCAGATCAGAGATCCGCGTTTAAACCCTCACAGCGAACACACGCAGATCTGCACACGGATCCGTGAGTCCGTCCAGCTCATAGCAGCGCGCTAAGCTAGCTCTGTCGACGCATCAAAATACGGCACAATGCTAACGCTAATCTCCCCTCAGGCCGGAGCTCCGAGCTAACGCGGCTAACCGAGAGATACAGAGCCGAGAAATAAACCCGAGAGCGGCGGCTCAGAGAGGCGAGAAACACGGAGCGCAATTCTGCCTAATATTACTCATTTTCTCCTCTCACAGACGCCATGTTTGAGGCGGACGTTCCTCTACCCCCTACTCTCCTCCTTCTCCTCCTCCTCCTCCTCCCTGTCCTCACGATCCCGGTACTCCCAACCCATATTATCTATACTCTACTATACTCTACTATACTATACTATACTATACTATACTCTACTATACCGTTCCTCTACCCCCTACTCTCCTCCTTCTCCTCCTCCTCCTCCCTGTCCTCACGATCCCGGTACTCCCAACCCATATTATCTATACTCTACTATACTCTACTATACTATACTCTACTATACTCTACTATACTATACTCTACTATACTCTACTATACTATACTATACTCTACTATACTATACTCTACTCTACTATACTATACTATACTATACTCTACTATACTATACTCTACTATACTATACTCTACTATACTCTACTATACTATACTATACTCTACTATACTATACTCTACTATACTCTACTATACTATACTCTACTATACTCTACTATACTATACTCTACTATACTATACTCTACTATACTCTACTATACTATACTATACTCTACTATACTATACTCTACTATACTATACTATACTCTACTATACCGTTCCTCTACCCCCTACTCTCCTCCTTCTCCTCCTCCTCCTCCTCCTCCCTGTCCTCACGATCCCGGTACTCCCAACCCATATTATCTATACTCTACTATACTCTACTATACTATACTATACTATACTATACTCTACTATACCGTTCCTCTACCCCCTACTCTCCTCCTTCTCCTCCTCCTCCTCCCTGTCCTCACGATCCCGGTACTCCCAACCCATATTATCTATACTCTACTATACTCTACTATACTATACTCTACTATACTCTACTATACTCTACTATACTATACTCTACTATACTCTACTATACTCTACTCTACTATACTATACTATACTCTACTATACTATACTATACTCTACTATACTATACTCTACTATACTCTACTATACTATACTATACTCTACTATACTATACTCTACTATACTCTACTATACTATACTCTACTATACTATACTCTACTATACTATACTCTACTATACTATACTCTACTATACTCTACTATACTATACTATACTCTACTATACTATACTCTACTATACTATACTCTACTATACTCTACTATACTCTACTATACTATACTCTACTATACTATACTCTACTATACTATACTCTACTATACTATACTCTACTATACTCTACTATACTATACTATACTCTACTATACTATACTCTACTATACTCTACTATACTATACTCTACTATACTATACTATACTCTACTATACCGTTCCTCTACCCCCTACTCTCCTCCTTCTCCTCCTCCTCCTCCTCCTCCCTGTCCTCACGATCCCGGTACTCCCAACCCATATTATCTATACTCTACTATACTATACTATACTCTACTATACTATACTCTACTATACTATACTATACTATACTATACCGTTCCTCTACCCCCTACTCTCCTTCTCCTCCTCCTCCTCCTCCTCCCTGTCCTCACGATCCCGGTACTCCCAACCCATATTATCTATACTATACTCTACTATACTCTACTATACTCTACTATACCGTTCCTCTACCCCCTACTCTCCTCCTTCTCCTCCTCCTCCTCCTCCTCCCTGTCCTCACGATCCCGGTACTCCCAACCCATATTATCTATACTCTACTATACTATACTCTACTATACTATACTCTACTATACTATACTCTACTATACCGTTCCTCTACCCCCTACTCTCCTCCTTCTCCTCCTCCTCCTCCCTGTCCTCACGATCCCGGTACTCCCAACTCATATTATCTATACTCTACTATACTCTACTATACTATACTCTACTATACTCTACTATACTATACTCTACTATACCGTTCCTCTACCCCCTACTCTCCTCCTTCTCCTCCTCCTCCTCCTCCTCCCTGTCCTCACGATCCCGGTACTCCCAACCCATATTAACTATACTATACTATACTCTACTATACTATACTATACTCTACTATACTATACTATACTATACTCTACTATACCGTTCCTCTACCCCCTACTCTCCTCCTTCTCCTCCTCCTCCTCCCTGTCCTCACGATCCCGGTACTCCCAACCCATATTATCTATACTCTACTATACTCTACTCTACTATACTATACTCTACTATACTCTACTATACCGTTCCTCTACCCCCTACTCTCCTCCTTCTCCTCCTCCTCCTCCTCCCTGTCCTCACGATCCCGGTACTCCCAACCCATATTATCTATACTATACTCTACTATACTATACTATACTCTACTATACCGTTCCTCTACCCCCTACTCTCCTCCTTCTCCTCCTCCTCCTCCCTGTCCTCACGATCCCGGTACTCCCAACCCATATTATCTATACTATACTCTACTATACTCTACTATACTCTACTCTACTATACTCTACTCTACTATACTCTACTATACTATACTCTACTATACTCTACTATACTCTACTATAGTATACCGTTCCTCTACCCCCTACTCTCCTCCTCCTCCTCCCTGTCCTCACGATCCCGGTACTCCCAACCCATATTATTTATACTATACTACACTATACTATATATATACAGAATATATACTATACTGTTCCTCTACCCCCTACTCTCCTCCTCCTCCTCTCTGTCCTCACGACCCCTGTACTCCAAACTCGCACAGACAACATTACATTATACATTATCTATACCATACTTTATATATAATCTATAGTATACTACACTGTACTATATACAGTATATTATCCATACTTTAGTTTACTATACTATACTACACTAAAATCTTTACTATACGATATACAGAATCTATATTACACTACACCATACTACATACTCTATACCATACTACAATTTATACTATATTATTCTACAATCTAGACTATCTATATAATACTATAATATACTATGCTATACTATGTACATAATATATATTATACTATACCATGTACATATTTTCACTATACTATGCTGTACTATAATACACTACACTATACTATACTACATGCATATAATATACATACTGTACTATACACACTATACTCTATACCTACTATACTCTCTATATGCTATAATCTACACTATTTACATACTATGCTTTATACTATACTGTATACATACATACTATACTCTATACACACTATACTCTCTATACATACTGCACACTTTAAACACTTCACCACTATACACATTATATGCACCCTATTCGCACTACAATAGGGTAAACAGTAAATTCTACACACTCTATACACCCAACACCATTATACAAACCCTATTCTCTATACATTATAAACACTGCACCACTATAGTAATGTATATACACACTATAGTAATGTATATACACACTTTGGTCATGTATATACACACTATAGTAATGAATATACACACTGTAGGTATCTCAGGAGAGTAGGCTGGTATCTGAAGGCTCCTCGGTGGAGGAACAGTTTGCTGTTATGAAACGTTTCCTTTGATTTTGGAGTCAGTGTTATAACGACACCTACCGTTCAGACCGGGGAACTGCAGTTCTGAGAGCGCGGTGTGGTCACGGGAAGCATCGAAGCTGCACTGAAGTGTCTCAGTGATTAAATATTATAACTAATCCTAAACCTCAGTACAGAAGAAAGTCACACAGTACAGTTTATATCTCTCTACCTGTGTGTGATTATTTATTCTCTCACACCTCCGTGTAAATGTAAACAGAGTTAAAGGCCGTGATTACAGTCCTGTGGGCATGAAGAAACGGCTATTAGCAAACAGCTACATCCTATTTATCACCTGAAAAGAACCCAGTAGAACCCCCACTGAGCAGATGATGTTCGGGTGTTGGATCATTATCAACACTGCAATGACACTAACATGGTACTGAGTGTGTGTGTGTGTGTGTGTTGTTTTTGTAACCAAAAATATAAAGCCAACTGTGATCCTGTGATCAGAAAGTGTCCACTATAAAACACAGCTATAACATGCACTGACAGGGTTTGTGTTCCTAATAAAGACGCCAGCAACAGGATTTAAAGATCCCAACAACACTACTGCACATAATACACTCATAACAGAGCAACACACACAAATACACACACACACACACACACACACAGTGGCATTGCAGGGCTGAGAATGGTCCAGTCATTATCTGGTCTGTATGGGTGCTTTTTGATAAATAAGTGAACTACAGAGCAAAACTGGCTACAGTCAGTAATTGTACACCCACAAAGTTCATTGTGTGGTAGGTATAACTTTGATTGTATAACAAATGTAGGTACTAGATAGGTGAGTGTATATCAGTTAGAAATATTATACAACACCATATTCCCACACCACTCCGAATGACCCAACACTGCTGTAATAAAACATTTATCCCATAATTATAATAATAATACATGTTATATTTGTACTGTTGTTGTCATGGTAACATTTGAACAAAGTTCTAATACATCAGCAAGTGTAAAGATAAATATATCCTGTAAAGATCACACCAAGAGCACAATGTAAAATAATAAATAAGGATTATGGTTTGGGATTAGTTTGCATGCCCGAGGGTGTTGGGTAGCTGAGACTGATGCCTTAAGACAGAGAACAATAATAATAATTAAACAAATTCTAACAGGCACATAGACACAAAATTATCTTGTACACGAACACCTCCTTGTGGAGGTTTTATGTTACATCTTGTAAACCACAGTGGGACCAGATTGCCACTAATTTTATTAATGAAGTAGATTTCGTTTTGTGTTTTGTTTTGATGCATCGTTTGTGTTTCTGGGTCGCAGTAAATAATCATGAAGAACATGTGGGTCACGCCACCTTGAGATAACAAGGGCTAATCTCTGTCCACCATCGACAATGCCTATAATGGGCACAGAAGTAAAAATGGACCCTGCAGCAGGGTGACAGACTGGCACATTAGCACTGTTTACCTAAAAAAGAGACGGCACCAGGATTAACTGGTTGAGGAAGTGCCTTGTTTAGGGTGACGTGCCCCCCGTACATCTCCGGAGGTCTTGTGGAGTCCAGCTCATCAGTGTGTAATACAATCAGAGAAGCAGAATAAGAATAGCGGAGCCACGTTTCACCTCCAGAACAGCTTTAATTCCTTTTAAATGCTTTTACATGGTCCTACACATGTGGGTGTTGGTGGGGTGCTGGAGTATCGATCATAGAGACAATATTCCAGTTCTCGGGGCCGTAGGGGGGGTAAATCTTTTATTTTTGGGCGGTGTTGTTATTCATGCCTACAAAAGACAGAGCTAACGTTATAATGATTTCACACCTTTATTTTTCTCTCACAGATACGCTTTACACTTTTCCTTTTGCTATAGGCGGCGTCATTATGGACGAACCTGAAGATGGACTAAAATGGGAAGCGAGGATATGGCTCACAGAGGACTACGGTAACATTCCAGTGGTTCTGGTTCTGGTCCTGCTCGTATGAACACACACAGGCGATGAGCAAACGAATATCTGAGAACGGAGCGGGTACACACGCCCGCGTTCATCCCGTGGACATGAGACCCTACAGGAACAGGAACAGGAACACTCGCTGATCACGTCCCTTTATGGACCCAGTTCTGGATCGGTTGCATAATTCTGCTGCAAGGAAGCCCGAAGATAAAGCAGCACGATACGAAGAGTCCGGTGTGTCGTTTATACACAAGGGCGTCGTCCAACCAGTCAGACATCCACAAACATGAAGTGTGTGTCAGTGGGAAGGTGGACCGGGGGTCCTCGGCCCGGACGGGAAGCGTCCTTGTGACTCCATAACAAGCCGCTGAGCTTCACGAGGATCCGGGAGGCTGAGGAAACGTCCGATTCTGTTTCATTTTGTCCATTTTTGTCCATTTCTGTGCTGGTTCCTGTTGGCCCATCGCATCAATCAGTGGTGTCCTTTATCACAGTTCGAGCTCTGTTCATTTTATTAAATAAAAATATTCTTTTTGGAGCAGGAGTGATGAAACACATTTCCACAGATCATTACTCAGTAAAATATCTCCAGTATTTCCAGTGGATCTCCAGTCCAAACGAAACATTCAAAAGCTCCACGTTTTACTTTTACTTTTCCCACGACGTGTTACAAATAAATAAATAAATAAATAATCCCTCTATGATACATTAAAATGAAAAACATAAATAAATAAATCAAATGTCATAACATTCACTTGTTAGCATTAATCTGAAGTCCTGCACCATCACAGCTTCCAGACGTCCACATTCCTTCTAAACTTCTCATCAGATTTTGTGTTTCTGCAATTGTCCACGTTGAACAGAGAGTCCGGAGGTTCAGCGCAGCGTCCAGCATCGTTCCCCGGGCTCTGAATATCGTTCCTCTAACCGTTCATGCTTTTGTGGCTGCAGTGGACTCGCTCGGGCCGGATCTCGTACAAAAACATGCAGAAGATACAATCGAGAGTCGATATAATGTGTGACGATGTGATTCAGCGTGCAGACGAGTGTTTCAGATTCGCTCAGCCATGTGGTCGGGGTTTACTGGGAGTAAATGAAGATCAGACTTTAGGAGGAACTAGCAGACGTAGCTTATTCAGAGCCGCACGCGTTTAGCTTATTGTAGATTTATTGCATACGAGCCGGCGGGCCGACTCCAGGTCACGTCTTCTGATGGATGGATGATGTTTAATGTGCAGATATATTGCGCTGAACTACACTGATCTGGATGGAACGTTAGGAACGTTAGAACCTTCCTCTCTTCTCTAAACACAAAGCTGACTGAGGAACCGTAACGGAGACGATGTGAACATGAACGCTGAGTGGAACTAAGTAAGGATGATCATTAAATCACTGGAACTCATCTCAGATTCTCTATAAATCCCTTAATCCCTGCACACGAGTGTTCTGATTTATTCTCTATAGAGTTAGTTTCCTATTTCCTTGGTCAGCTAGACATCATGAGCTGCGCATTTCTGAACCAATTTATTTCACTACTGTAAAAATTTAAAGGACGACAAAATAACTGATCAGTTCATTTACTGAAGGTAAAAGTTGTGCAACACCAACTTCACCAAACCGCTACTAACCAAGAACGACATGAAGGCTCAGCCTTTAAAAGACTCCTCGACGACCCTCGCTGGTTATTTTAAAGCCGTTTGTGATAATGGGGTGATGGATGAACTTCCTGGATGAAATTACTGTACGTGAGTGAGATAAACGTTAGTCAGAGGGTTTGGCATTAAGAATAATTTTACATGCTACCCCCCCCTCCCCCCGCACCTCTCCATCCAAATAATCCCAAATTTTGTCACTTCTGACCAATAAAATAGAAACTCACATTCAGCCTGTATTCTCTGAATCACAGCGCTGGACATTTAATAACTGATTTATTTCTTTACGACTCATTTAAGTGAATGAAGCTGCAGGAGTGAAGAAATCATGAACCTGAACCTGTTACTGTGATGAGTGTGATGATCTAAACCTGTGATTTATAACATTTCTCACATTATAAACACTTCGTTCTGGTCTGGATGGGATCATGTACATGCACGTTTTTGCTTTTCTGTGAAAACAGACGAACTAAAAAATCTGAGATTCCAAACACTGTAGTGATCGAACACACAGGTGGATTATCAGATATTAAACCAGTTATTAAACCAGTTAAACAGTTGAACTGGCCAAAAAACTGTGTAAATACAAATACTGAGTAAATACAAACCCCTAAAAAAATTTTTACATTTCAGTTTCAGTTTTTTTTTCTTTGTTCTTGCTTGATATTTTATCCTTTATTATTAATAAAGATAAGAAAAGTTTTATTTTATAACTGGTTTTAACATTTATTTGTTGTTTATTTTGTGATGTAAGTGCATGGAGGCAGAGTGCTTTCACTTTTACATTTGCGGAATTGAGCAGATGCTTTTATCCAAAGTGACTTTATTATTATTATTATTATTATTATTATTATTGTGAGCAAATACAGTTTGAGCAATTGAGGCTTAAGGGCCTTGCTCAGGGGCCCAACAGTGGTAACCTGGTAGTGGAGGGGCTTGAATCAATGACCTTTTGATTATTAGTCTGATATCTTAACTACTGAGTTAATGCTTACCCACGTTTCTAAATCATTTATCAGTCGCAGTGCTTTTGGAACCACTGATCTACTGTACGATCATTTACTCACATGCTGTTTTCTATTTGATTACTGCGTTTATTTATTTAACTTTAAACAGCTAAAGTGCTCAAAAAGAAACTGGTTTATATTTTAACCTGTTAGTATCAATAATGATGATAAATAAATTGTCACTTAAATGAGTCGTAACTCCGATTACCAGCACAGAGAATAAAACCTCCTGATTATCGCTCCAGCTCATCTGTAGCTCATCTGTAGCTCATCCAGCTCTATTTAAATCTAATCAGGGTTTGTGATTAATTTGATCTCTTGTATTGATGACGTTCTGCTGAATTTTTAAGCCCCGTTGTAAATAAACCCGCGTGAGATGTTACCATCATGCCGTGGTGTGGTGTGGTGTGGTGTTGGGTGACGTGTGAGTGTTGTGCCGTGTCTGATACTGGATGGTATTTCTCAGGGCTGTGATTGGGTCCCGTTGGAGGAGAGCAGTCGGCTCCGCTCCTTGGCCGAACCTCTCCTCTGGAGTAGGGCCCCGCCCTCTCCTCGCTCCACCCACTCGCAGCGGTCGGCCCCGCCCTCGGAGCGGCGCGAGTTCTGTCTGCTGGGGGTTCCGTGTGGGCGTCCGTTCTTCTCGTCTGCGGGAACGAGAGCGGGTCGTGGTGCTGCGTGAGTAAGGAAAGTGTGTACGGCTTCTGTAGTGACGTTCGTTTACACACACACACTCAAACACACTCAGTACAGTACATTTTACTATAGTATACCATACACGTTCAGGTGAGACTCACCCACGAGGGCCTGGACCGACGGCTGGTCGTGTGTGCTGAGCAGTTGGGCCTGAATGGTCTCCACCACCCTCTTGAACCTGCGACTCGGACCTGTTCACAAACACACCCGGTCAGACCCGGAAACATCAGCTCCACACGGAGGAGGGCGGTCAGGACCACGGGCTTCCTTCTCACCTGATATGAGGGTGAAGGTGACGCTGTAGATCCCATAATCTCTCTTCCCTTCCCTCTCTCGCTCTCGTTCCCTCTCGCCCTCTGAGAAGGAGATGTCCACCTGAAACTTGACGGGCTTCTGGAAGACGGACGGGCCCCCGGAGGCCTTATACTCCGCCCGGAAACTGGTCTGGGACACCACGCTGTGACTGAGGGATGGGATCTGGACAGAAAATAAACACAGTAATTGAAGGAAAATAACGTTCAGCTCTACCTGACCCTGTGTGGAAAAGTATTTGCCCCCTTAGTTACTAAATTAACCAGTTAACCATCTGGTGAATCTAAGCATCACTTTAGTAGAACCTCTCTGGTAATGTTGATCAGCACATGATTCTGCGTTCTACAGAGACTCAAATACGTCCATCGTTTTTGGCTGAAGGAACAGACACGCCCGATTATACAGCGTTCACACCACATCCAGGACCTTAGTTACCTACGTAACAGGTGATTACAGGTGATGTAGAGTTGGCGTAGTAACCGTCACATCCGGGATGATTCAGACTTACCGAGAGGAAGGCGTGGACGATGTCGGCCTTGATGGAGCTGAGCGGTTTGTCTCTGATCACCACAAAGATCTGCTCCTCCTTCTCCAGGCTGATAAAGTTGCCGAACCAGGAACGCTTCGCCAGCCTGGGGGGAAAAGGACACGCCCAGTTAATGCCAGGTAACAGGTATCTCACCCCAGCATACCCCCCCGACACACAACCATCCCTCTGCTTAGAGACAGTCCTGTGGTGGTCCTGTATACTGACAGCCTGGTTAGATGGTTCCATAATGCAACGCAAGATTGATGTAGATGGTCTTTCACCGTCTACTGTACATAATATTGTAAAAAGATTCACAGGGCAAGAACTGAAACAGCTGTTAAAAATGTGTGACATTGAGACCCTCAGACGATGTTACATGAGAAACCTTCATGCTACTGTAATAAATATAGCTACCTGGGCTCAGGAATACCACCGCTGCATCAAAAACCGTCCAGACTTTTCTGGAAATTGGGCTTGTATATAAAGTATTACAAGATTTACTGGACAGACAACAGTGTACTATGTTCCTTAAATGAGTTTAAGGTGCAATAATGTACTTTCTCTCACCCCTAAAACCCCAGAGACAAAAAGTGTGCATGCATGGGCGTGTCCTCCTAATGCGCCCTCAGTGAAGTGCATTAAACGTCTGTATTTATTATTAATGATACGTACTCAGGGCTGGACTCCGGCGTTAGGCTGGACATGTCCTCTGAGGTGGGCACTAGAACAACACAAAGCCAGAACGAAGGCGTGATTATGACATCACAACACGATCCCGTGACCCTCGTGACGACCCCACTCACCCTGCAGCTTGCGGCGGTGGAAGCGCGGCGAGCCGAGCAGGTTGTTCTTGAAGGAGTTGAGTCTGGTCCTCCAGTGGGCGGAGCTGCTGGCCGCCATGCTGGCGCCGCCCCCTCCCGGGCTGGTGGGCGGCGTCAGGGAGAGCGAGCCGACGCCTCCTCCTTCGGCACGGGAGGAAGAGCAGGAGGAGGTAGGGGGAGGATGGGGGTGATGCACTGGGGTGCCCAGAGGTGTGGGCAGAGGCGATCCCTGAGGGGTCACCTGGGACACGGGATGCGAGCTTTTGTTAGCGGATTTGGCGGGATTGAAGAGGAAGCGAGGTATGGGTGACAGCAGTGGAGATGGGGAGGGCGAGCGTGAGGTGGAGGAGCGAAGAGGAAGAGACTTCATGGAGTTGAGGCGTGGCCGCTCAGGCGGCGTTTTAGATGGCAGCGTCTGGGTTTTGGAGTCGCCCGAGCTCGCCGAGCAGGCTTTGGTGGCGGCGGCGGCGACTTCCGATCGGCTAAATGTGAAGACTGGGCTCTGATGGCATGGACAGGGAGGGTGAGGGCAGAGTGAGGTACAGGAGGCAGAAGATGGAGAGAAAGACAGGAGTGGAGATGAGAGATGGATGCTGTGGTGGATGGAGGTCATGTGGAGAGTGTGGTTAAAGAAGGTGCTGGGCTCCAGTGAATCATGATATAATGACAGCAGGAACCTTGTTTAAGTGTCAAAACATCTAAACATCTTCATAATCATTCACATTGCCCTAAAAAGTATTCACACCCCAACCCATCTGTTCTTGATTCCTTATTATGGTTCCTCTAATGATTGAAACACGCCTTGGCATCAACAAGATGAATCTTTATCTGACCTTTTCTTCCTCAGACACAGCCAAATGTTCTGTTTCAGTGCCCAGACAGGCTGGTAGCACCGCTGAGATTGAAACTGGGGAGCCCAAACTCTCTGTGAGGTGGCTGAAGTATCAGATGCTGCACCACCCAAAGGTCTACCCTCAACCTTTAACCTTAAACTGTTAGACCCCGCTGTTATAGGTCAACTAACGTATGTTTACATCTATATACATCCAACCAACAATTCATCCATCCATCCAACCGACCAAACACACACCAAAACCATCTATCCATCCATATATACTCTTCTTCTTCCAGCTGCTCCCACTAGGGGGCGCCACAGTGATCTCGTCCTGTCCTGAACATCCTCCTCTGTCACCTAAACCTCCTGCATGTCCTCCCTCACCACCTCCCTATAGAACTCTCACCCCTCCTCTGCACATGCTCAGATCATCTCAATCATCTCAATCACTTTAATCTCTCCTCCCAACACCCTCATGAATACATACACACATACACACACATATCAAACCTATAATCTAGGAAATGAGCCAGTGATTGTGTTCGGTTCTCCTCTCTTACCCTGGGACTGCTCAGAGGACTGGAGGAGAGACCAGTCGATGCTCCGCTTACTGACCGTGATCTGGAACAGAGTACAGGTGTTAGACTCGATCCCTGTAGGGCTGCAGCCCTGTGGTTTGTAATGAGGTGTTTTTGTACCTCTGGCTGTGAGCAGAGGTGTCCAGCGCCCTGCGCGGAGGTGTTGGGGAGCCCTGCTCCGTCACACTCAGCACCTCCAGACTCTTCCTCTCCGGCCTGAGACGACCATGACGGGTCAGCATGGGCGAGTCCACGCGCTTCCGGGGAGGATCTGCACCAACACACGGATTTGATCAGGTGGTCACGTTCACATGCAAACATAAATACAAAAACAGAGCAACAGGGCAGGAACAAGAACTCTAACTGCCCAGAGACGCGGTCATGGGCTGCCAATACATCAGTCTGTCCATGTTCTATCCTCCATTACTGAATCTTTAGATCAATAACGGTCTTTGAGATCAATAAAGGTCTTTATGGCTGGCACACAAGCCTAAGATTGCAGTGCCAAGGTTTAAGCTAGACTGGTGTAAAACACATCCTTCTCGGACTCTGGAGCAGTGGAAACACATTCTCTGAAGTGATGAATTTTGTTTTATTATACCAGTATGGTAGAATACTTTTAGAATCGAGCTGATAATCCATCCCAATTATTTTATTATTATTATTATTATTATTATATTCATTGTGCTATTATTATTATTATTATTATACAAATATTGTACTCATTATTATTAATATTATCATCATTTTTTTCCTTTTTTTATTATTATTGTAATAAAAAAAATAATAATTACTATTATATCATGATTATCATAATTGTAATTTTTTTTAATTATCTTTTCTTATTATTATTTTTTAGTATTATTGCAAATATTATTATTATTATTACATTATTATTACATTATTATTAGTAGTAGTAGTAGTATTAATATTATTCATATTATTATTGTTATTGTTATTATTATTATTATTATTATTAATATTATTATTGTTGTTATTATTATTATTATTATTATTAATATTATTAGATTATTATACTCCCCCTGAAGCATTAGACGAACTGATCACACCGTTCCTGCCGGACACTCCGCTGTACTGACCTACATCATTTCTGGGCGGCAGGTCCTCGTCCTCATAGCTGGGGTAGCGCTCCTTACGGTCCAGTAAGAGGTAATAAATCATCTTCTCCTGGTTCTCCCTAAATAAAAAGTGGAAAAATTTAGTAAATTTAATAAAAATCAAATCAAACTTACTTTACGCTGATCAGATCTGCTGCATTCAACACGTGAACTACGAGGAACCTCCACCAGCCCGATGTTTAACCGATCCCTCATCTGCATAATAATCAGTAAATCATCATCAGGCACAGTTTAGCTGCTGGTCCTAATGTACAGGCACTTATTGTAGCTGTTAATGCGCTGGTGTTTTTTATCATACATTGTGTTGGTGTAACACGTTTATTTTAATGATGTCTGAGAGTGTGTGAGGATCTGTAGGTGCTGGAGGAGGAACATGTGGGACTGAACAGGATCTGAACGGGATCTGAGCGGGATCTGAGCAGGATCTGAACGGGATCTGAACGGGATCTGAGCGGGATCGTGACACTCACTCCTCACACTGCAGGTCTCGGTTGAGTTTGACTCGGTCTCTGAAGCAGCCGAGCGAGTACATGCTCTCCAACACGTCCGGGTCCAGCTCGGTCAGAGAGAGGATTCGTCTCACACACACACGCCTGGGTGGCGGCTGCTCCGGGTGTGGCTCGTTACGACCCGACCTGGAAAACACACAACACCCGTAAACTCTAGAACCATCTACATTAAAACATAACGAGTACAGACGCTTCAGGACCCGTGTACTGCACACACACTACCGCTTCTATTCACCTGCACCGAGCAGCTTTCAGGGATCAGAGTCAGGCACTGCTCTCTGTTATTCACTGTCTCTGTGCAGCACCTCGACCAGCCAGCAGAGGCCGCTATTGTAGCCGAAATTAGCAATCCGGTCTTTACTGCATTCTACATTTAAAATATACAGTTTGGAATATTCAGTTTGTGCTAAATTTGCTTTATATCTTGTGTTATATGTTCAGAACTATATAAACTAATCCTGACGAGGTTGTTGAGCTCATTTTGTTCTGCTGGTTTCATCTTTTTGTTAATAATCAGGCTCATGCTGCTGCTGAATGAGAGAAGCTTCATTAGAATCGTATGTGTGTTTATAACATGTCCTAATAATGCACACCGATGGAAAACACACACACACACACACACACACACATGCAGCCTATGCAGTTGCACTGCACCAGTTTGGCTCAGACAGAAGGAGTCGATACTCACTGGTACCAGGCGTGTTTCTGGATCTGCTCCAGCTGCAGGGAAACAGAGGAGGAGACGGAGCAGTTAGTACCGACTCTACACAGCAGGTGGCGCTGTAGCTCAAACTGCAACACTTCAGTATAAACAGTGAAAGAACTGGGAGAGGAGCAGCACTGCACGGTCAGTCATGGGGTTCAGAATCAGCATGCAAACTGGAACTGAACTGGTTCCAAAGAGCTGAGTGAGTGTGGAACACGAGGAGCTGATACGTCTCCAGGTTATAAACCCACCAAAGGTTGGTCTGCACCACCGTACCAGACCTTCAGCCTCCAAAATAAAAACAAACCCATCATTCTCAGATAAATCCAGTAAACAAACTGTAATGAATCTTTACCGTGAGCCTCTTGGTTGGATCCACCTCGATCATTCCACGTAACAGAGACTGGCAGTCAGGAGGAATGAAGTGGGGCATGTGGAAGACGCCGCTCTTCACCTTCTCCAGCAACTGTCGGAGGTTGTCGTGGTCGAAGGGTAACGCGCCCTAAATCACAGAGTACACAGTCAGGATTAAAGAATAACAACAAGAAATATTTGGGATTTAATGTGAAGAAGAGGAGGATGAAGATCTGCTGAGAGAAACTCACCACGAGTAAAGCGAACAGAATCACTCCACAGCTCCACACGTCTGCTCTCCGCCCGTCATACTTCTCACCCTAAACAAACACACAACCTCCTGATTTATTCCTGTATGAGTGCCACCTACAGCCGATATAAAGGTTTACACACGCCTCTTACACCGCCGGGTCACTGTGATGTAAACAAATCACACCCAGATCAATCATTACAGATGTTTTCCACCGTCAATGTTTCCTATCATCTCTACAGTTCAATTAAAAACAAACTGAAATAAAAATAATAATAATTGTGGGTGTGGCTGCGTTCAGAATGAGAAAGTATGACAGATAAACACGTCAATCCTCTGCGCCTCCATGCACCATCTGCTGGCCAAATTTGGCAAAGCAGAAGGACATGATTCTGTACCTGAGAGCTGCATCATATTTTGGGATTCCTCTTACTCACTAACTTTCAGATTCCAGTGTAATCCCTGCACAGAAGCATGTGCCAGTTAGAAAGATCTTTAACTCAACACGCACCACAACTTTACCCCGATAGATCAGCACTCTCCAGTACATCCAGTAGTATGTTGATATAAAGTGGTTCAGCTATGCAGTGACAGTTCTTTATAACTGAACGAGAATTCAAGCGTAAGAGTTTAGGGACTTACTCTGATTACTTCTGGACAGGCGTAGTGAGGAGACCTGAAGGAAAGAAACGAGACGTAATGAGATCACAAACTGATTATCACATTAGGATTTCCACAAAATGGTGTAAAAACTTCCAGTGAGCGGCAGTTCTGTGACCAGATTAGAGGAGAATAAACAGACTGACTTGATTTGGGGCTACAGTGGGCACAGGCTCACCAAAAGTAAGAAGCTGAAGGTTGGTAAAGCGTTCACAAAGATGGTAGGACCTGCCCGGTGTAGATCACTTTCAGCTCCACCTCATGTTTGATTTGGTACAGCTTTTACACCGGATGCCCTTTCTGATGTGACTGGGTTGAGGACCTGCACTAAGGGTGCACTGATGTGTTCCCTTCAATGTCTAGGTTCATTTGTGAGACCAGACTGGGATTTGAACCCCCAGAACTCAGGCTCTACGTCAGACAGACTTGTAATGGTGTGGGTTATACCCATCACAGAGTCTTGTCTATGTGTGGTTGCTGGTGATGTGCATTCCTTTATGGGCACAGTCGGTCATGTCACAGGTCATCTCAAACTGGGACCACTGACCATGCCAGTGAGTTCTGTGTGCTTAAGTGACCTCTCTAGTTACCAAATCTGGATTCAAATGAGACCTTCAGGATGTGGAAGAACAGCAGGATGAATAAACAGCAAAGTACAAAATACAATCCTGTCAATGTGGGCAGAAGTGTTCAGTTCTGTACGCAGAGAGACGTCCGGTCCAGAATTAGTGATGTTTTCTTACTGCACGTCACCTGAACCTTCATCCGACTGATTCAGTATTTTAATAAGCAGCTAAATATCAACAGAAGGTCACACATGACTACTATGAGACTACAGGAGCAGATCTGGGCAGCGAACTCACCCACAGCTCGTCTCTAACAGATTCTCCCCCACCTGTAGGGAGGCCATGCCGAAGTCAGCAATTCTGATGTTATTCTTCTCGTCCAGCAGGAGATTCTCTGGCTTCAGATCTCTGTGACTGAGGGAGGAACCACACGAGAGCGCCGATTACCAGCCCAAATTCTTTAACCGGGAGGGTCAGACTGACACCCATCAGCACATAATATCACCGTTCATATAAACAGTCATGCAGCTTCACGCAGGAGCAGAATCCAGTCATTCATCATTTCATTATATTCTATTATATTTATTCAGTTTTGCTCTTTTCACCCAAAAATAGAGCTGATCTTTCTCTCCTGACTGAGGAGGGTCGTGTTTTTCATAGTCAGATATATCGATCACTTTATTAATCCCAAAAGGAAAGTCCACTATTACAGCAGCTCAAGGTTCACTATAATACCAATAATAGGGCCAGTGATAGCTCAGTGGTTAAGGTACTGGACTAGTAAACAGAAGGTTGTCGGTTCAAGCCCCGCCACCACCTAGTTGCCACTGTTGGGTCCCTGAGCAAGGCCCTTAACCCTCAATTGCTCATCGTGTTCCACTCATTCTGTAAGTCGCTTTGGATAAAAGCGTCTGCTAAATGCTGAAAATGTAAATGAAAATGTAAATAATACAAACTAAAGTATTTTAGGTAGGTAAAATTACTGTACATTAAAGTTGTTATCTGTATATACAGTGCAACCTTGATTTAACGGACTAAAAGGGGGAGCACTGGTCCGTGAAAAGCAACTGTCTGAAAAAGTGAGGGTTCTTTTCATTCCAGGGGGGTTAAAATATCTAAAAACACACCACTGAGGTCCATAAAAGTGTTAAACATGCACATCTGATCAACAGTAACACGAACAACGTGAATAGATCTGTAAATATATCGTGTGAAAGCCGTAAATAAAGATTAAAACTGCTGTGCTGCACTACTGGGGAGGAATTTCATGGTTTTTTGCCGTGATGGTTTAGTGGGACTCAGAGTTTCTATTATTCTGGGTCTGGAGCAGCGCTGGTGCAGAACTGAGCACTAAAACTTACAAAAATGAAGCATAAAACACAGAGAAACGCGAGAACGAAGCAAGCCTCCCAACAAAATAAAGCCTCTCACCCATGTAAACAGACAGACGTGCGCCGCCTAGTGGACGATTCCTGAACTACTGGAGTCAGTACACTTCTTGCGAGAGGTTCCTCTGTATTATACTACCATGAAAGTGATCTTACAGCGCAGCATCACGTGTAAGAGCCACGCCCTGCTATCTGTGATTAACCACCCCCTGCGTAGATGCCTCGATCGGCCAGCAGAGGTCAGGATTACAGCAGTGACCAGGAACCCAGCTTCAACCACTGTCCCCTCAGACACACAGCCAATCATGTGTGTGTGTGTGTTTGCATAGGCGCCCGGCTGGTCGATAGCACCTCTGGGATTCAAACATGCACTGCCCCAGCGCCCCAGAATCAAAGTTTTTATCTTGATGACTTTGTCCCCTTTATATTTATATCTCTGTGGTGTGTTTTTACCAGATTGAGTGACTGTGGCAGAAATCCAGCGCTGATATGATCTGCCTGAAGAACTTTCGAGCCTCTTTGGGTGTCAGTCGTCCTTTCTTCACTAAATAGTCGAACAGCTCACCGCCGGATACGTGCTCCAACACCAGATACCTGCCAGCGCACAAAACCCACGTTTAATCACCCACATGTTTAATCACAAACGCTTTATATACAAACTAAATCATTCATTATTAAATATATAGAAGTGATCAGGACTCACAGGTATTTATTATTCTCATAAACATCATGCAGCTTCAGAACATGCGGGTGCTCGATCAGCTTCAGAATTGCTATCTCTCTCTCCACCTAGATTAAAGAAGGTACAGAGACGGAGGGATCAAGATAAAACCAGTCATGTTAGCTTTCATTTCTTTTATTTCTTTTATCGTTGGTTAAAGGTCGAGCCCAGTAAAGTCATGCTAGTACACAGGGACTAGAACGTAAAGTTTCACTAGTGCACAGGAGCTAGAGTGGATATTTAGACAGGCGACGTCTTTTACCAGGAAGTCCATGATTATTTAAGCAGGACAATGTCAGGCTTCATAAACACAGAGTGCGTGTGCTTGAGTGGCCTGCCTGCAATCCAGTTCTTGCTCGATACGAGACTTCAGCTGCTCAACAGTCCGTGCTCGCCGTCGTCTGATTCTCCTCTTCATGATGTGCCGGTGTGCATCATGAAGAGGAGAATCAGACGACGGCGAGCACAGACTGTTGAGCAGCTAAAGTCTCGTATCGAGCAAGAACGGAGAAAAATTCCACTCACAAACCTGCAACCATCAGTGTCCTCAGTTCCTCACACCTTAAAAATTGGAAATTAATAGAAACGCTGATGGAACACGGGGGGGGGGGGACATGGGATGGAACACAGGGGGGAACACGGGGGGAACTCGAGGGGGAACACAGGGGGGAACACGGGGGGAACTCGAGGGGGAACACAGGGGGGAACACGGGGGGAACTCGAGGGGGAACACAGGGGGGAACACAGGGGGGAACACGCCTGTGAATCAGATTCTAAACTAAATGAAATTGATCAGTGAAACATTAGAAATCAGATAAAGACTGAAGAGAATGAAACACGTCACACATTCCTGACCGGATTGTTTTGGGACGCAAGGTTTTTGTACATTTCTGACAAAGTTAGAAGACGTTTTATGATTTATGAAACATTTTTGTAGTTGAGGTTTGAGAGAGAAAAATAAACTCGCTCACCTTCATGAGCACCGACTCGGAGAGCTTTTCTCGGTTCACTATTTTGATGGCCACCTTCTGACCCGTGATGCAGTGCACTCCAAGTTTCACTAAACCTTTTAGATAAATACAAGAATTAAAGTGCTGAAGAGCTTTTAATCATTACAGAAATTCATTCAGGAAAATCAAGGTTATACACGTGTGTTAATTGTGCCGAATCTGTAACCGATCAGCCCTGATAATAAAACTAATAAAAGTACAGATTATCAGCTCACTTACCATCACTTACCATGTTTAATTTATAGATTTATGTCCTTTATAACACATTTATCACACTGTACATCATGTCACACTGTCATATATACACATACATGTACAGTACAATTAATTCTTTCTTTGTGTCAGCCGTCGTATGGCACCCCTGGAGCAGACAGGGATAAGGGCCTTGCTCAAGGGCCCAACAGTGGCTGCATGGCAGAGCTGGGATTCGAACTCTTAACCTTCCAGTTGATAGCCCAAAGCTCCACCCACTAGGCTCCCACTGTACCAATTATGTAAGTAAAATCACAAAGATAACCACAATACAAGCCATTTTAATGATGTAGATTAACCATTCAAACCATTAAGCCACAACATTCATTCATTGTGTGTTTTACTACCACTTTATCCTGGTCAGGGTTGCAGTGGGTCTGATCCATAATATAGTAAAGTACAAACCTAAACTGTAGTAAACTGGACCATTTAGGTACATAATCCTTTTATAACTGTACATTTCTATATAATTTCTATATAATTAATGAGTTTGTGTGCTTACAAAAGTCACGTTTGCTCTGTTTTTTTATTTTGGTATAATATTAATATCTAAAGTTCTAATGTTATAAAGGAAAACAATGAATAAATCAATAACTGAATGACTGTAGGGTTACAGTTGGGTGCTAAACTGGTTTGCTTTGTAGCAGTGATGTAGAGGGAAAACCAGAAAATAACATCTAAACACTATTACACTTTTAAACTACACCTTGAAATAAAGAAAATAAATGTAGATTTTGAAAGCATGACTCCTTACCTGTCTGTCCTTTCCCCAGAGTCTTCTCCAGCCGGTAGGGCCCCACATACTGAGCCCCCTGGCTGCAGGACGGGTCCTTGGACATGTTGGGGGGATTTTAATGTCGGATTTTATCTTTAGCTTTGTGTGTTTTTTTCAGGTTTGTGGTTTGATGTGATCAGTGAATGTTGATGATGGTGCATGTGGCCCGGCCTGGGAGGGAGAATGTTGCTGCAAGTTTCATTTCGATTTCTCATTAATCATTTACTAATCAGTGTGATTACAATAATAATAATAATAATAATAATAATAATAATAATAGTCGGGGTGAGGGAGTGCAGCTTCTTTACGCACCCATACAGTTCAGCTTTATTCTCATGCACGGTGCATCTGGTCCCATTCAAGTACAGACGAGTTCATATTACCATGGTAAAGATCCTTTAGTGTTTCCAGTAGAATCCATTAGGGCTCCTCAGACTCGATCTTCATCATCATCTTCATCATCATGATCCGTTTGAAAGTCATCACACACGGACGCTGTGCTGTTCGGAAACACAAACCGGATGCTCAATGCGCAAAAGGCCTGATCACAGGTGAGGGATGCAGCGTGTCCCCCTTCAAGCACACAAGCATCCTACACCGAAATACAGCACGAAATCATCCCGTCCCGATCCAACAGCCTTAAATTCCGCCATTTAATGCTGGAGAGAGAAACACGGTGGTGCATTTAGCTGACATCCAGACATCCGGTCCTGGCAAAACAAGCATCAGCCTTCCGTCAGCCTCCATCTCCCCCTGTACAGCATCATCACAGCATCTCTCTCTCTCTCTCTCTCTCACCCTCCTCTCTCACTCCTCTCTCTCTCTCTCTCTCTCTCTCTCTCTCTCTCTCTCATTAGTGTGGTGTCCTCCCCCTTTATCCGTTCATCTCTCCATGTGAATCTGTATCAGACGCTCACTCAGTGTTGCGCATTCCTAACTGCGCATTTGGAGACGGATAAAATATAAATGTATAGACTATTTCTGATAAATAGATCAAATCCTGCATCTCTCTCTCTCTCTCTCTCTCGCTCTCTCGCATCAGGATCCGGGTCCTTCTGCATCCTCCATCCACCTCCCTCCTCCTCCCTCCACACCAACAAGCAATTAAAGGTGCATTGAGTGGAATTTTGGTTCTCCTTTTTGGTTAACCTACAACCAGATCTGGAGAAATTTTATCACAATATAGAACAATCCCAATATTCAGAGATGTTTAACATTTTTATATGAAGATGCCCAATATACTGAAAATGTACAATTTATAAATAAACATGTTCTACTCAGTAGTTTTATGTGTTTTGTGTGTTAGGATCCGTCAGAGCTCCCATCAGTTATTGAAATGACAGGAATGTTTGCCAGGGTTCAGTTCTTGGCTACAGCATTGTTCTAGTGCACCAGTAGGGGGCGTCACTGGGACCAGTGTTGGCTTGGAGCAGATTTACGTTAAAACGACCAACTTTATTCTGCTCAACATTCGCGAACTGAATCCAGTTTTGTAGAACTCTTTTACGGTCACATTTATGGTCGATAATCATGAATTTGGTCTCCAGTGCATCACAGGGCAGATACACACACTGGCGTAACGTTTAACAATTAAACATCCACGTACATATAATTATTTCATAAAACAGTTATATAAATTTTAAGGACATTTCCCAAATATGCATATTCATGTTTGTTATGTTTCTTATTACTTAAACTGTTTATTTTACCCCTTTTTACTGTGCCGTGCTCTGTAACCCAGTCACTCATGTTTTGCAGTGAAAGTTCCACAAGAGGGCGCTGTTACTCCACTTCAACTATATCTCACGCCATCGACGGTTTATTTACATAATTTATAACTTTTTAATTGTAATTAATTCATGTTCACATCTTTTCTATTCACGTAAACATTTAAATAAAAACATTATTATAAGAACTTTAACACATATTAGTAGGTTCATTTAAATCTTTATGAGTAAACAAACCAAATGGAATGGCATCACGTTGTTAGCAAAATTAGCCGCAATGTTTTGGTATCAATATAATTTTGAAAGAGTCTTAATCACATATTTTAAGAGAACACAGTTTGCATTTATTTTATTAGAAAGAAAAAACAACTTTATAACAGTGTTTATTTGACAAAGAAATACTTAGTCTTATGATTGAATATAAATCTTCTGCTGTAATGTTTACATGGACGTGGATAATATCAGGGACATCAATAAAACATCTTACACAACATTTCAGACAAAAACAGAAACTAAACAGCTCCAACAGTCTTTAAAATGGTTCTGTCCCGGTACCAGAGGCGGTGAGGAACGCAGGTACAACCTAGAACCCAAAGAACAACGACCTGAGCAATACAACAGATTCATAATGTACAGGTAGTGGGTAACGCTGTTGCCTTACAGAAAAAAGGCCTGGGTTTGATTCCCTGGGCTGGGCGGACAGGCTCCTTTCTGTGTAGAGTTTGCATGTTCTCCCTGTGTCTGTGTGGATTTCCTCCGGGTGCTCCGGTTTCCTCCCACAAGTCCAAGAACATGCAGACAGAACAGCTGGAGCTACTAAAATTTACCCTAACTGTGAGTTTGTGTGTTCGGGGTGTTTTCTGCCTTTCGTCCAATGAATCAGACCCACTGTGACCCTTGTTGCTCCTTGACTCCTGATCCTGATTCATAATCATCCTAAACGTTTTATAAATCTGAGAGATGCTGTTTTATGTTAGAAAGTGCACTGTGTGCATTAATTAATGGTACACTGGATGAAAGACACCGAGCTCATAATAATCTGATCTCTGGTGATGAAAGTCTGACCCGTCCTGCCCTTTAGGCCCGTCCTGCATTTTCAGAATAGCTATATTTAAATGACAGATATAAGTTACTGAAGAGTTGATGCTAAATTCAGCACCGTGCAGAGTCAGCATGATGTTTAGAATGACTGATAATCTGAGCTCAGCAACGAGCTCTTGTAAAATACAGTATTCTGGCTGGTATTTACAGGCGTAATTATATTTATTTATATTTATTTATTAAGTTTTTAAATCATATACAGAACAGAACCCTGCATCGTTACCGTTTTATTACACGGTCGGGAATACAGTAGATTAGAAAATGATCAACTTAAAAATCAATTATTCATTCACTCATTGTCTGTTTTATCATCTCTTTGTCCTGGTCAGGGTTGCAGTGGGTCTGATTCATCGGGCCAAAGGCAGAAAACACCCCGGACAGGTCGCTAGCTCAAGCTCCAGTTGCTGTGACTGCAGGTCTTTGAACTGTGGAAGGAAACAGGAGTACCAGGAGGAAACCCACACAGACATGGGGAGAACATGCAAACTCCACACAGAAAGGAGATTGCAAACAATCTTTACCCAGAATCATCCGGCAAATCCTTGTAGCTAATTTCACATCACTTCTCCTCCAGTGATGTTAGACAGACATGGTGAGACGTTACTATTGACAAGAAAGATTATCAGTACCAGATTGAAATGCAGTCACTACAGTGGAAAAATGTGCAATGCAACACACACACACACAGACACAGACACACACACACACACACACACACACACGTCGTTGCTTTTCCAATAGTGGTGTGCGGTATACGTGCCAAAATGAAAGGTGAAACCTCTATTACATTGTTTTCACATTACTTAACCTCTTAAATAAAAACAGTACACGAGGGTTTGCATTTACAGAACAAAACACAGAATTTGTGTGAGAATTGTGTACAATCGACTGTGAAATTAAATCAAGGCACAGCTTTATTGCTTTATTGCTTTACACCGTGCGGTGCTTCTAACATAAGCAGAGGAATTTTGGCACATATTCTGCACATTACTAAGGAACAGAAATGGGGTGTGTGTGTGTGTGTGTGTGTGTGTGTGTGCTGCAGTTTCCACTGTAGTGATTGCATTTCAGTTTGGCACTGATTCCTCACCACACGTTTCATCCTTTTGCCAAAACCTGCCATGAACTGAGCCGTTTGGCAAGCACAAGGAACCGACTCCTAAAAGTGAGCCGAGTCGATTGATTTGACTCCTTTATTGAACAACACATTTATTACATGAGATTAAATTAAATCACAGCCAAAATACAAAGTACACAATGTAAATTAGACAATAATTACATAAGAATTGCTCGAGGTAATAAAAGTAATAAAAAATAAAAAATAAATAAAAATAGTTAAGGCAGGAATTTATAAATAATACAATTGAATGATTGTATAAACATTAAGGGAGAGAGAAGATTTTAAGCAGTGTTAAGGTACTTTTAATGTAGTAATGTAAGATATAAATGATGCCCTAAAAGTGTTGAAATTTAAATCCCGTCCAAATTCAATATATCACTTTTAAATATCCCAGATAGAATAAATTCAATTTAAAATTTAAAATTAGGGTTAATTTTCCTAATAATAAAATTATTGCTTTACAGCATTTAGCAGACACTTTTATCCAAAGCGACTTACAGCACTGTGACAGTATTGTATCTAAGCAATTGAGGATTGGGGGCCTTGCTCAAGGGCCCAACAGTGGCAACTTGGTGGTGGTGGGGCTTGAACCAGCAACCTTTGGATTACTAGTCCAGTACCTTAACCACTAAGCTACACCTGGAATTTAAGTTAATCCAAAATAAGTGAATAAGGGATTCTTCATATTTGTGACAAAATGTACATTCGGTATTTATATCTTTATTAAGTTTAGTGATATTTTTATTGAGTGTGTTACTTCCCTTACCTTATTTGTAATAAAAATGTCTTTGGTAAAAGCTATATCATAATATAGTAAAATATTAATTTGTATCTTAACATAAATGATTGGTTTAGATATTATATTCCTTTAAACAATGTTAATAACACACAGGTTAGTTTTGACTCCTTAAACATCTGAAGAATCAACACGGGCGGTTCATCGTAGTAAAAAACAAACGACGAAACGAGCAACGCGCATGCGCACTCGAACCCAACGCGTCATTTTGCACAGCGTCAACCATTCTCGTCACACCGGGAGGGAAGGGCGGGCTGCTGTTGGCGCGCGCGCCACCTGGCGGCCGCCTCGCGCGAGGGCGCGTGAGCCCGCGAGCATGAGTGGCGCGCTGTTTAGCCACAGCAGCTGAGAGGAGAAGAAGCGGCCGCCATCTTCCGCGCTCATCTGCTCCACACACGGCGAGAGAGAATGAGCGTGAAGCCGGAGATTTAAAGCACGGATCGGTCCGAAACAGAGCCGAGGAGTGAGGGGAGCGCTCCCGGAGGCGCGGGCGGGCCGGATTGTGGTGTATGGAACAGCGCACTTCGGAGTATTTTGTCGGGTTTGCTGAGCTGACGGGCGGCGGGGTTGCAGCCTCGGCACTTTCGCCCATTTCGTGACTGTGAAAGCGGGACTCGCGTAAGAAGCCGCTCGGTACGCAGCGGAGCTCCAGGAATGCACAAGAGCGCGACTGATTCGGTTTAATATCGTTATTTACGGTACGTGTGTGGAATCGGTACCGAAATTCCCTCGCGCCCGTCACGTGGTAGGTTCCTCCTTTTCTCTTTGTGTGTGTGAGAGACTGTCGGCGGGTGCGAGTAGCTCAGAAACCCGCCTCACACAGAACACGCCATTACAGAGCGGATTATACACGTTACATGAGCATAAATCACCTCCTGACATGTTTGAATATGGACGCTGTTTATTCCCCCTCTGATCTGTACCTGAATAATGGCGTGGAAATGAACTAATCCGCCTACATGACATTGTTAGCAGTGTTAACAGTGTTCCGCACAGCACGAACCGACTCCGCGCACTTTCCTCAACTACAAGTCAACACCAGAACTTCTCACCCTGATCACCAGAGCATAAACTAGTCCGCGTTTAAGCTTAGATTTGTAAGATTTCAGGTTGTTAACACATAAAAGCCAATGTGGACTCGATACCGTGCTGTACGGATTAATGTTACCGGTAACAGAAACACGTACATTATCATCAAATCATCAAATCTACTGCGTGTGAGCGGTTTTCCTCGTAGTACATAATCTTACAAAACCAAATTCTTGTTATTTTGAGAGAAGATGAGCAGCTTGTCGGTGATTTATTGCTGACTGGAACACTGAGGCGCTGTGCGGAACACTGTTACCCTTTGTTACGCGCGTACACACGGTGTTCCGTACAGTTGGATCTCTGTGGTGTTTCTTTTATTTTTAATCTCCTACACTCAAGTTAACACACACACACACACACACACACACACACACACATACAAACAGTTTTTTTTTGTTTGCTTCCCTCCCAAAAAGACCAGAAATAACATCAGGCTGGGCTGTTTTGTTCTCGTTAGTGTTAACAGTGTTCCGCACAGCGCGTCAGTCAGTACATGTTGGCTTTTATCTTTGATCAGACTCGTCACAATCGAACAAATACGGGATTAAAATGTAGGCAAGACACGAATTTAGACAGATCGACACTTGGTCCAATATTTTAGTGGTCTTTGGTTATGTGAAGTGGTAAAAAAGTGAGTCGAATCAGCACGACTGTACGGAACGGTGTGATCTTGTTTACCCACCTACACGTGTACACACACACACACACACTAGTGCTGTTATATAACATTATAACGCTGTTATGCATGTTACCTCCCTTTTGTTTGCATTTAATGCCTGTAAAACTATTCCAGGCTGTAATTAAGCTCCCAGGAAGGAATAAACAATAGAAACAGAAGTGAGTCTAGACTGTGCAGCATTAAGCAGCTGTTAGGTTTGTAATTCTGATCTATTTATTATGGCAACACAAACATTCCGCCATTATTTACTGCTTTAGAAATGACTTACAGATGTTATCGCAGAGCTGGATCACTATAACCAGTTTGGGGAGAGAAATGTAAGGTCAGATATTGAAGTCAAGGACTGATTGGTGTGTGTTTACAGTATTTCCCTTATCACACACACACACACACACACACACACACACACTGCAGTCCGGGTGTAGGAACAGTGTGTAATGAAAGCGAGTGAAACCCAGTTGCATGATGCACATTCAGCACTTTGTGTGGCTGAGAATCGTCCGGCTCTGGTTAAACCCCGGCCTGTTAGAAGCTCGGACCGGGTCATGCACGTACCCGACCGTAACTGGACAGCATGATGAAGAATGTGCTTTATTTGGAGCATGTTTGTGCAGTCGGTGTGGTGTGGTCTGGTCAGGCGCGCTGTACACACACACACACGTACGTAAATATTCGAGGTCAGAAACGGATTTCATCGCAGTGTGTGCAACCTACACCACACTTCATGTTTTCCTTTGAACATGCGTGTTAAGACGTGCAGGCTGTTGTAGCCTAGTGGTTAAGGTACTGGACTAGCGATCGCTGGTTTAAGCCCCAGCACTGCCGGTTTGCAACCGTTGGGCCCTTGAGCAAGGCCCTAAACTCTCAACTGCTCAGACATTATGCCGTACACAGTGCTGTAAGTCGCTTAGGATAGAAAATCATCTGATAAAATGCTAAACAATGTGAACAAAAGTCATTGGAATTTGCCATACATTTCCAATTAAACTTAAATAATTGTGATCGTTGTAGAATTGCAGTCATGTCCACTGTTTTTAGGAACGTCTCCCTCCCGAAGACCATGCTACCAGCGGACCAGGCTTGTCTGAGGGAGGGAGGGTTGTAGGTGTTACTCGTAACTGCTGCAGTAACACCCTCTGCTGGCTGATCAGTGGTACTGCACAGAAATGGGTGGATAATGGAGATGGGTGTGTGACTCTCCGTGTGCTCGATTGACGCTCTTCTCGTATCTGTGTCTCTCAGGGTTTGTAGGTGGGCTGGCGTTGCCGAGCGCAGAAGCAGGCCGCTGTGCCCTTCCCGCGGCCCTGCATGGCCGCGATGGCGCCCGCTTTGACCGACGCCCCGTCCGAAGCCCGCCACATCCGCCTGAAACTGGCCGCAGAGAGCAACGGCAGCTCGGCTAACCTCCTCCTGTCCTCCTCCGTCTCCCCGGCGGATACGGCGGGCGCCGACGGCAGACGTCGGCGCCGCTGCAACGGTGCGGAGCCGCTGGCCGAGCCGCTGAGCCTGGGGAAGCTGCAGCCGCTGGTGGCGTCCTATCTGTGCTCGCATGTGGCTCCTGTCGCCGAGGAGGGCGTCCTGATCAAACCGTCGGCGCTGAAGAGGCGGGGCTTACTGAACGGAGATCTGCTGCTGCGTCAAGCTCTGAGCGGCGGCCAGCCCAAAGCTCTCGCCAACGGAGGAGCGGCGACGGGAGGAGGAGGCGGCACCATGGTTCCGGTCAACGCGCTGGCTAAGAAAGTGGCGGTGCCCAGCACGGCGCTGCCCGAGAAAGGCAGCGTGGCAACGGTGAACGGTGACAACGCCAAGCCACCCGCCAGCGCCCGGTCTCTCCTACAGGTCTCCTCTAAGTCTGGAGGCGTCGCGCCGGCGTTTTCTACGCCAAACGGAGACTCCAGGCCGGAGCACGCGCTCAGGAGAGTATCGGAGGCCACGGACGTAAACGACTCGTCTGTGAGTCCAGCGGTCAAATCTAAAGCGCCCCCTAGTGGTCGGTCACATCATGTCAGCGATGAAGCGCTTAGGAAGGCGAACTGTAGTAACCCCGAGCACCCCGACCCTCCCCAGAGCCCGGCGCCGCCCCGAAGCGCCCCGCGCCCGTGCTCTTCGACGCCCTCTTCGGGCGTGGAGGCGCTCCTCCTCCGCGAGCGCGTGCAGCAGAGCCAGCGCAGGCAGACGGACGTTTCGGCGCGGCTGCAGCGCCTGTGCAAGCGGCTCCAGGTCGTCCAGGCCAAGCAGGTCGAGCGCCACGTCCACCAGCAGCTCTCGGGCTTTTCACGCCACGCCCGTACGGCCCCGCTCCCGAGGGACGGCTCCGTGGCCCCCGAGCTGGACGAGCTGCACCTGAGCGGCACCGCCGGCCTGCACGCGGCGGAGGCGCGGTTCGACTCCGACGCCACCGAGAGCAGCTCGGGCGGCGAGAGCGACGTGGAGGAGGAGGAGCTTAGCAGAGCGGACATCCAGCAACGCCACATCAAACTGTGAGTATTAGCAAACGCTTTAGCAGCGGCGGCTTTATAGGCCTGGAATTCAGGGAACGTTCGGTGTGTGTTTCACCACCGCTTTATCCTGGTCAGGGTCACGGTGGGTCTAATAGATCTTCTAGTTTTGAACCAAGCTGAACATTCCGGTGCATCTCTCCATTATTATCCACGTCTAGAAGGAAGTAGATCATTATAACGATGATCGTGATAGTAACCACTCTAGCAGAAGGAAGTTGTGGCACTTTCACAGGAAGACACTGTGGCTTTCTGATGTCATACCAGCCATTTTTACCAGATTATCTACTTTAGTTCATATCTGAAGTAAAAAGGTCCTGGACGGGGTGAATAGTTGATTATTTGTTATTAAGTTAGCATGTGTGAGTGTTACGAGTGCTCATAAAGGAATCCTGTTACCCACCAGCGTAAACATTCCCTCAGGATCAGTTCTGTACGGGTTCTGTACGGGTTCTGTACGGGTGAACGGACCCGTCACCACGTGTTTACGCTCTTAACGCTCGAGGGACGCCGTGGGCCGCCGGTAGTTTCCACTCTG
>NC_085997.1:250000-252500 GCF_030014385.1 Trichomycterus rosablanca
GGATGGATGGATGGATGGTTGAATAGATGGATGGATGGATGGATGGATGGATGGTTGAATAGATGGATGGATGGATGGATGGATGGTTGAATAGATGGATGGATGAATGGATGGATGGTTGAATAGATGGATGGATGGATGGTTGGATGGTTGGATGAATGGATGGATGGTTAAATAGATGGATGGATTATTATTAAACAATTATGGTCTTTTATTTGTTATACACACATTTATGTAGGTTTCACTTTGACCTTGACCAGGGTGTTCAGGTAAACTCTTACAGTCTTTGTGTAGTTTATCATTACAGCTAGAACACGTTGTATTAAAGCTCAGTGCAGCCATGTTTAAGATGAGCAGAAGTGTGAAGGTCGTAATACTCGCTTAATAAAATGTGTTTTTATTTTGTCACTATTTCCGCCCTGGTTCTTTCTCTCTCTGTTTGTTTACGTTCTTACATAATCTCTCCCTCCCTTCACTCTCCGCAGCTCTTTGTTTACGTTTCTCATCTTTTCCCGCTCTTTATTTCCACATTTCTCTGCTTATTTCTGTTCCTCGTGTTCCCGCTCACTCGCCCGTCTGTGTTCCGTGACTCCATCGTCCCGGCTCAGGCTGAACGGACCCTGTTAGACCTCACACCCTTCTGGTTTCTCTTTTAATCGTAAGACTTTTTTTTAATGGCTCCTCTCTCTCTCTCTCTCTCTCTCTCTCTCTCTCTCTTCAGCTCTGTAATAGACGTGCTCGTTTTCTCCCGTCGCTCAGATCCGTCTCAGAAAACACTCGTAATGGAATGAACAGTCCAGCCTGGATTTATCCACGTCTGGCTGAGCTGCGGGGTTCTGGGATGGGTTCTGGGATGGGTTCTGGGTTCTTCCCTGATGCCTGATACTCAGACTCTCAGATGAATCCCTGATTGTCTGTGTTGCTCCCTGTAGGATCTACAGACGACGTTTAGTGAGATGATTTATCGTCCTGAGAAACGCTTCTTTGTGTGAATTTGACTTCATAAGAACAAAGAATCAGAGCAGCCGTGTGTCGTAGATGATAATAGCTGATCAGATCCCTGAACTCTGTCAGCCTTTTATGACCAGTGTGGAACTGGTCTTGTTCCAGTTTACCCACCTAATTTTCCATTGAAAATAAATAGATTCCTAGTTGGAACCGAACGACAGCAGGTTTTTGAGCACAAACCGTGGTGACAGCTTGGGCGTGTCAGGTTGTAGAGGCAGGACAAAGCAACATGGGCGACACCCTCGAGGAGCGCACACTGTTCCACTGAAGGAACGCAGCGGTTGGTGTGTTACTTGGAAAGCAGCACCGTAAAGGAACCGCTCTCTCACAGCTGGACTGTTTACCTCTGCTGTGTGTGGTGCAGCGCCCCCTACTGATCACGCATCCTTGGTTTAAAGTCGACTCTGTCACTACGCCGTCCTGGCTTCGTGATGGTCGGCTGCACACATGGATCCGCTTTATCCGATGCCTGCCTCGGAACGTGCTCCTGTTCTGTTCTGGCCGTCTCGTACGCTCGCTCGGTGGTGATCATCTTTTTTAGGACTCGTTATTAGAGCCTGAACTCGTCAGACGCTCGTCTCGGACGTGTTCTCTGTATTCAGTGCGCTGTAGACGTTCCTGTCGGATCACCCCAGGATCGTTCTGTTCAATTCGATTCTGTTTTTCGCGTTCGATCCGCAGATGGAGACGAGCGGAGGGACGCTTGGCCCTGGAGAGAGCTTCCATCATAAGTCGCTGGACGTGGCTGCAGGCCCACATCTCGGACCTGGAGTACCGCATCAGGCAGCAGTCCGACATCCTCCGGCAGATCCGAGCCGGCAAGGTTAGATCACGGCCCGAGGGAACGGCTGCACTCACCACACCGGTGTTAGTGTTCAACACTGACCTGTGATTGGTTCATCCCACAGGGCGTGGTGGAGCTGGAGAGCCCCTGTTCCTCGGCAGACCCAGCCAGGACGGAGCGAGTGGAGGACCAGGTTTCTCAGAGTGGCAGAGGTGACATGAATCCTGCCAGCAGGTGTGATGAACCTTATAACAGGCTTCTGTACAGGTAATAATAACAGTTAGTGCTAACACTGGAGCTTCACCCTGCATTCACACAGACAGCTGCACTACAGATAGATAGATAGACGGACGGACGGACGGACAAATAGGTAGACAGAAACATAAATAGACAGATAGACATAAGAAGAGACAGACAGATAAGTATAGAGAGATAGACAGACAGATAAGTATAGAGAGACAGGCAGACAGATAGGTAGGCAGGCAGATATACAGATAGATAGACGGATAGATAGATAGACAGATATAGACAGACAGACAGATTAGTAGAGATAGACATGCAGACAGACGGACAGACCGATAGATACACTGATAGATAGACAGACGAAGACAGATAGACCGATAGACAGACAGACAGATGGAAATAAGCGGTAAAGTACGCTGTACTGCTATGGCGTTTGTTTGGTGTCAGTGTAACCGGGACAACCGA
>NC_085997.1:257500-370000 GCF_030014385.1 Trichomycterus rosablanca
TCCCTGTACCGCCAGTCCTTGACCGTTCGCGCCGGTTTGTGTCCGCAGCCGGTCAGAAAGCGGCGAGGCGAGAACTCCTTCGACATCAACAACATCGTCATCCCCATGTCTGTAGCCGCCACCACCAGAGTGGAGAAGCTTCAGTACAAGGAGATCATCACGCCGAGGTACGGTTCTGATCATGTGACCACACGCGCGCCGCGACCACATTAATAAACGTGATGATCTGAACCCCGGGCGCTTGTGTTTTGTTTGCAGCTGGAGGGAGGTGGACGTCACTGCCCAGCCTCTGGCTGATGAAGATGATTGTGTAGAGGTACGTCAATAGACTTCGATATAAATTCCTCTCTGGTTCTTTATTTGCTCACCGCGCCGGTGCTGACCTCTCTCTCTCTCTCTCTGTGTGTGTGTGTGTGTGTGTGTGTGTTCAGGTGGAGGACATGTCTGATGGTGCCTTCACACAGCTGCATCAGAGGTGCGAGGATCAGGAGCGCTCTCGCTGGAGGTGGAACGCTCTGGCTCCGGCCAAGAGGAGAGGCAGCAGGTACCGACCCGGTCACTCCATCACACCTAACTCTATAACTGCTGACCCGCCGCGTCAGTGATGTCAGTGCTGACGGGTGTGGTCCGTGATCTCGTCCTCTCCAGGTCGTACAAGTCTCTGGACGGCGGGACCACGCCGTCCACCCCTCAGCCCTCGTCCCCGGACACGGGTCACTTCCACGCGCTGCAGGATTACGGGCCGTTCCCGTCGCCCCTCAGCCCCCCCAGCCCCGACACGCCCTGCTCCCGGGACGCCCACACGCCGTCCTCCAAGGACTCGCACACGCCTCAGACGAGGGACGCTCAGCGGCCGGCGTGCGGCGAGGACACGCGCTGCTCCACCCCCGACTGCACCTACGAGGAGAAGGTATTCGGTTCTATTCCCCGAAAATAAGAGTCAAACTGCCAGTTGGCACAACGAACGAACAAATGATTCTGATTCCTTCGCTCTAGTCAGGCTGAGCGTGTTGGATTTGGCGCGGTTTTGACACCGTGCTCTTCCTGGGCCTGTGACCTGCACTAAGGGTGCACTCATGTGCCCCCCCCCTCTTTCTAAACACTGGGTTCATGTAATGCCATGCGCCTTCTTAAAGGGTGAGCCCATTTTGGGATTTAAACCCAGTACTCTGTACACTCCACCCTCCGCACTCTCTTCTGTGCAGTTACATGTATGTCAGTGGGATTAGTGAGGATAGATTTGCCAGAGATAAACCGGTCACATTTGTTGAACTTTGACACGTTCTCTTTTTTCTATGGCCAATAGGACGACAGCTCTCGAATTTCCCCCATGGGGATCAATAAAGGAATCTCATCTTAGCTCTGCCGCGTTGGCTTTCGAGGGCGTGGTACCTGGGCGTGGTACCTGGGCGTGGTACCTGGGCGTGGTACCTGGGCTTAAAACACTGGTGGATCCAAAATGCTCAAAGCTTTTACTACCGACTCCAAATGATTCATTGTTCGACTGATTCAATCTAAACGATTCATTTGATTCAGATTGATTGGGGATGTATTTATGGTGGCCGTTATGGTTCGTTGTTTCCGCAGACGGTGCAGCCGTGGGAGCGCAGGAGTTTCCCTCTCCCCGAGGAGCCGGAGGCGCCGGAGCCCAGAACGAAGCCGCGACCCCATCAGAGACCCGACCGCAGGCCTGATTCGGAGAGCGAAGCTTTGTCGCCGTAACGACAATCTCCAGCACGAAGCCACGCCCGCGCTGCAGGGTGCCAGACCACGCCCGCTCTTTGGCATTAACAGAAACACACGTATATGTATCAATAAATATATATATTGGGAAGAAAAAAAAAGAACTCATATTAAAGCGAATCTATTAATGTACATCTGTTGTTTGATATTCAAACACCAGCCGAATATTTTCACAGTTTTTAGTGAATCTTGAGGAACGTAGAGTTGTGAACCTGTCTCCTGCGGCTCTTTTCTTACAGAAAATCATACAAAACGTTTATAAAGAAACTAAACTCCGTCAGTATCCTGACCGCGGGTGAACTCTCGGCGTTCTCGGTGTGCTGGTGTTCTAACCCGTCAGGTGGACACTTCGTAGCGCACTATGTAGCAGACTTGTGGACGGGGCCTCGACCAAAGGGTGTTTCCCTTCCTGACTGGTTTGTGTAGGCTTGTAATGTGGAGTGACGACCAAAACCAGACCCCCCCCCCCCACCTTACATTTTTATTAAGGGTGATTAATAGACACGTCTCGAGGGTTCCTAGAAGCGCTTCATAGATGGTCAGAACGATCCATCACTCCGGTCCTGGTTCCGTGGTACACTCATTCACCCCCCCCACGCCCGTCCGAGCCGATTTATTATGTTTGGCAGACGGCGATTATAAATCCCAGCCATTGGGGTTTCTGTAGATCCGTGATGCATCATGTCGAGGGTTCGTCTCCGATCGTACTTCCGTCCGGGTCGCTCGGTCACTCGGCTCGTCGTCTCCACCTTCTTTCTACATCCTGTTGGGTTTGATTCTGGTGATTCATGAACACAGAACACGTCACTCCCGGTATGTGTTCACTCTCAGGTTCTCCCTGGTTTATTCTGAACCGTCTCCTCCATCCACCTCACCGTCTCCACGTCATAGTTCTGTCCTGTAATCGGCGCCGTCACCCTCGTCTAGAGGAACTACTGGCTATGCAAATCATTATGGCTCTCGACCGTCTCATCAACCCCCCCCCCTACATCGTCTCTCGTCTGTAGTTTCTTAAGACAGGTTTCATGGTAACTTTTAATTGTTTGAAAAGTTTAATAATTTGCAGACGATAAAGCTTGTAAATAGTACCATTAAAAAAATAAAACCTCTCAAACCAATGTGTCTGTTACTGACTGTACTTTCATGAATGGTTCCGTCACGGTTGCAGCAGCATGAACACAATAATTCAAGCTTATCAGAACTACAATGATCATTTCTGATCTACACCTGATGGACTGCATGTCTGGACTTGAGAGGAAACTGGATCACAGACTTGGGGAGAACATGCAAACTGCACACAGAAAGGATCCAACTCAGTGCTGTGAGGTGACAATACTACCCAGTACCAGGGGTAGCCACAGAGACCAGAGTTTTACATTTTGAGTGCATATTTTTTTGGCAGTGCTGCAAAAAAGCTTAACTGACTCCTAATCTACACCCCTCTTCCCTGCACACACACTTTAGACGACCGTAAGACGTAGGTTACTGGAAGCCATCTAGAAAATTATTTAAAAATCTAATAAATCAGACTAAAGCAGCAAGTAAGAACAAATAATAAGACTTATCTCAGGAATATGAGTCACATGATTTACTTTCTTGATATTAACATCGCCAGTGTAACGGGGTGGGTGCTAAATGGAGATGCAGCCCTGTTGCAGGGCCTGTTTTGGCCAGCAGAGGGAGCACGGAGCACATGTGACCTGTCCTCTTAATAACAGTCACCTGTGACTCGTGAGTGCTGATGTGCTCCAGGTGGAAGGTTTTCTATAAAGATCACGGCTTCTTCATGTCCTCTTTCTCAGCATGTTGGTTGGTGTTTCAAGGTTCCTCACAAGAGAAACGTACTGCGAGAGCAGGAAGGTCCTAGTTGTGCTGTGACGTCTCTGTTTCAGATAGTGCACAAGTAGTGTGGTCAGCAAAACCTGGTGGTGCAGAAAGTTCCTTAACTGACCTCTTTCTGAGAGCTTGGTTTGTCGGGACTGTTCTCGATCTGCACCGTCCCCATGTACTGTAAACTTTCTTTAGTGGGTTGTGGATGTTTTGTTCTGTTCCATCATTTATTACTGTACATTTATTAATTGGACACTTTATTATTTGGAATTTTCCCCTCCCTTGTTACAGCCAGTTAAGAAGAAACAAGAAGCTAAAAAAGTTTTGCTTTATATGCTTTATTTCCAAATTCACATACATGAACAAGAATCAGTTATTAATAAAACACACAAGAACAGTTTTAACAATCACGATTCCCAAAGCTAAAATGTACAAGCGCAGGACGAAGTGAACGGTGTCGGTGACAGCAGGATGGCAGACCCACCTTCTCTGGCATGGAACCAGACCTGAAGGTCACGTCTAAATAACGAGAACCTCTTGACCCACCCACAAACACTGAACTCGAGTTCTTCCACCCAAGGCAAAAGTTCCAATAGCCCACATACCACGTACAATACACAAACCCCATCCAAACACATTTCGAAACACGTCGCTGACCAAGAAATAAATTTTTAAAAATTTAAACTACTTAGCATGCAGATTCATCTCGGTGCTGCTCTGCTACTTTTTACCGCTCTCGTATTTCCTGGCAAATCAAGATGAAGCATAAACAATTAATACACAGATTTTATAGCTAACACTATCCATACAGCTCCTCCTTCGCCACTGATAATGGGGGGCAGCTTTGTAATCCCTTCGACTATCATACTGACCTGAAAGCACAATCCAAATGATGGAATTTATGACTAAAAGAACTGGAGGTGATGCACTAACATGCAAGGAGCGTAGATAGATAGATGGTGTAAAGCTCAGTGGATGGTTTGTGTCGACACTGTAGGATCTAGAGCTGAGAAAACTTTGTCATTTCAGGGTGTGTACAGTCCCATGACTATGTCGAAGACACCGAAGAAACGGTTGAGTTTACAATGCAGCTTCCATGCAGCTCGATGGGGTTTAAAGATCCAGTACATTTACAGAGGCTACGCTGCAGGTGAGTGTAGGACGAGGACAATCGGTGTGTGATTGAACAGTTCGATGGTTCAGTGACCACGTTTTACAGAACAACAAGCATTAAAGATGCACAAAAATGGAACAAACACACCTGTGTCCGTGGTTTATATAGCAAACACAGTTGTGTGAATTATTTTAACCCGTAAAACAAAAAAACAGACAGCAGGGGATTCAGTACCGGATCACAGCTCATCAAATCGGACGCTGTGTGAAAAAGGTTTAACATCCATAACCTCATAACACAAATTCCCTTTATTTTGTTCTTCTCTCTGCTGGTCTTTGTGCTCCAGCCTCCATCAATAGGTTTAAAAACGATCCAACTTTAAACATAGAAAAATGCTAAATGCCAAAAATGTAGAAAAGAAAGATGCTTACCAAAACCAAAAGGGAAAATAAAAATACAGAAAAAGAGAGAAAGATGACGAGTAGGAGCAGAAATGTGAGATTAGCTATGAACACCATTTGTTGTTTTGAGAACTTTGTTGAATATTAAAGAAAACTGACCAAAATCCCTGACCTCCCTTTCATGCTGAGGAATAAAGCGTGAGTACATAGTGTTAATCAGTTAATGAGTTAATTGGGGGATAAAAACATCTACAGTGAAGCACAGACATAAATAACTTAAGACCGCCAGCAGCAGGCACAACACTAATGTTCAGTATCAAATACATCTCATATCCACAGAGTAAATACTGTACGGAAAAGTGTCTGACAAACACCATGCATTCCACATGAAGCTTCGCCAAATCACATGCCAACATGATCTATAAAATATTTCACAGAATTCCGAGCTGTGTTTAAAATACCTCAGCGCTTAATGCAACGGCAAACTGTCTCGTAGAAAGGTTAGAAGGATTTTACATGCCTTTTTTCTTTCTCCCTAATACCCTGTCTCATTTCATTCTGTACTCAGTGTGTACGTTTTTAACATTTACACTTTTATTCAGGAATGAATCTGATTTCACACCTTTATAGACTAATTGCATTTTTAGCATAAACATACAGAATGAATTTCCACTAAAATCCTCACAGGTTTAACAGTCAGTCAGTAAAACTAGATTTACAATAATAAGATCTTTAAATTACATTATTCAAACTAGTGTAATCTTGTGACGTCATAATTTTGGTTCGTTTTGGAAAACCTACATTAGTTTAGCTAATGCTAACTATTAGCCTTCGTTAGCTACCTCAGTGGAAAATAAAGCCACATTTTCAACAATGCAAATATTTTTATTTTACTCAAAACAAAATGGAAATTCTGATTAATTATAGTATTAATATTTTGTAAGATTACAGGCTGTATTTACGTTAACATTGCTTATTTTTATATCAAACAAATGTGCAGAGTCTCACATCACATTTATACACAATCACGTTTATACTACATTTAGTCATTTTGCTAAATACGCATTAAAACCCCCAAATAGTTTAATATTTATTAATGATTTGTTTTCACTGAAAAATAAGTTTAAATAATGTCATTTAAATAGTTTATTATTTTTAATCTGTGAGGATTTAGAGTGAGAAGCTGTCTTGAATTTTTATCCTCATTTTCCCTTTTAGGTTATAATTCCAAATTCAATTCTCACCAAGAACAATACACAGAATAATTCTTCTTGTTTTTCCTTTTGCTTTGCACTGTGTTTTGAATTTCTCAAGCTCAGACATGAAACAAATAAAAGGTTTGGAGTGACTATTCAAAGGGACGATCATAATACAAATATTTAGCACAGTTTTTTAGAAAACATGTGGTGGGAGTGTGGGATGAGATCTTTCACCTACAGGTAAAACACATTTCTGCAGCGGTGGGAGGGTGACGCTCAGGACGCTGACAGGCCTGTTATAAATCTAAACAGCCAAAGCTCCTCGCTTCGGGATCCACTTCAGCGATGCAGTGGTGAAGATAAAGACTCTCAGATGTCCGTGAGTGACTATAACGGGCGTGGTTAGGATGGAGGACAGTAGTAGATCACAAACCCTGCTTGGCCAGTGAGGCGCTGACCTCGTCCGCCAGGGTGGAGAGCTGTGGAGGGTCGGCCATGTTGATGCTGCCAGAGGAAGAGACGGTGCTGAGGTGGTGAGGAGAATCTTCCAGAGAGATGATCTCGGCACCGTGGTCGGTCCGAGCCTTCGCCTGCTCACGGAACGTCAGCTTGTGCGATTCAATCTGACGCAAACAGAGATGAAGCGTCATTAGAATTTATGGAATTCTATAGTGCTCCCTTCTTACTGACCAAAACCAAATCCATACATCTGTCATATCAACCTGTCAAATTACTTACCGTCATCTTGTGACAGAAAAACGTTCTTGGTCTGATCTCAGTTATTAAACATACACTAACAGTTTCAGGAGCAGAAGGAGCGCGACGGTTCCTGATTAAACAATAATTCAGATCAACTTCATACACACGTCCCTCCTGAATACTTACTGGACTCCTCAATCTGTATCTGAGGGTTGCTGAGGTGGGTGGGTTCTGGGGAGAGACTGAGAGATGATGGGGTGGCGGGGTCACTGGGGTCTGGGGAGAGGGAGCCCCTGTTTTGGGGCGTGCTCGGACCTCGCCCTTTCTCTCTCTACACACACGTACCCCCGTGATGAGGAATGAACGGTGAGATAAGCAACATATGGAACCGAAAACATAAGAAAAGCAAAATAAGATGGTTGGAACACAAAACACAGGGAATGTAAAATGGTAAAGCAAAAACAAGAGAGGTGTGAACGAGTTAATGTCAAACATAATGCTGGAGTAAAATTAAGAAAATGCTGGAGAAGGAACCTTGACCCTTAAATTAAACTAACACATTCATAAGAGGATAAAAGAAGCAAAAATAAAGACGAACATTTAATAAATGAATGTCAGCTAACAGGAAGGATGGAGGTGTCTGAGAGAACAAATAATATGGGGTCAGTAATGGTCCGATTTCATTTATGGATCAGGTAGTTGTGTGTCGCACCAGATCTGGTTGTGTACCTGTAAGGTGCAGCTGATAAACTAGACTCGTACACATTAAGCTCGTTCGGGTATTTAAACAGGATCTGGACGAGTTCTCTTGTGTTTACCTTCCTCTGGCCACCTCCAGCCAAGTGTCCGATATTGTCCATAGATCCGACCTTTGACTGGGCCTTGAAATCCAGCTTCTCAGACCTGATCTCCACGTTTCCTCCACCTGAAATAAACAACAATCCTGATCCAGTAAATTATACAAACGCAGTTTGTGTTCAAAACGTCAGGAGAGAATCGTCCAAGAATGGAAACCCCCTGAGCTCTTGGATGACATTGTGTGAAAAAACATCATGCTACTGTGATAGGTACAGCCACATGGGCTCTGGAGTGCTTCAGAAAACTATCATCACTTAACCCAGTCCTCCACTGCATCAATAAATGCAATTTAATACTCTATTACACAAAGAGAAAATGTCTGTGGTTCTAAACAGAGTTATCTGGGTCCAGGCTCTTCTGACATGGACTGAAAGATAGTGGACATGTGTTCTGTGGTCAGAGGAGTCCAGGGTTCAGCTTGTTTTCTTAAAAAAAGAACACAGAGGGACCATCCCGACTGGTATCAGTGAAAGCTGCAAGTCAACATCCTTCATAAAACGAAGGTGCATCAGTGACCACGGCATGGGTGACTTGCATTAAATAAATCACAGATTCTATGTTTTTGGAAATGAGGTCTGGAAAAACACTTGGGTTGAAGCTCTGTGATGGTGAATGATCTACCTGGCCTGTGGTGGATATTAACTTTTGAACCACATTTCGACTGCACGTTGCTCAGGTCCAGTTTCTTGTGAACAATCTGGATCTGTAGAGGAAGAGAAGATAAAACCGGTGCTGTTACAGCAAACCAACAGCAGGTGGCGCAGTTACTCCTAACATCATGCTTCACACATGCACAGATGCAGCATCGGTTAGCAAAACAAGCTCTACATTATCCTAACTCAGACATCAAGAAGAAATCAACAGGAAGTGTCCGAGTGTGCCGAGGAATTTTTACATCAGTATTATTTCCAGATCTGTGAATCGTCCCAAAATCTCAAAATAGAGCCGTGACCTCACGGGCGCAGCGGCCGGGACTGAAGGGGGCACTTGTGCGCTAGATGAGCTCATCACCAAACTCCTGCCAAATAACCACAACAAAGACGCGTGACGGATCCGTTCAGCTCGACACAAAGCCGTCAGTGTGAGGAGCTGCAGGACGGGTCACAAGTGTCCTTCAGTGAGACGGCTGAACTACTGGTCGAGGGCTCGTACGGGAACGCTGACCGACTTTAGAAACTGTGGTGTTGCTGCTAATCCCTAACAACGGCTCTGCCATATGAGCTCGCTAATGCCATCTGATCCACCAGTAACGTGAGAAGCAGGAGACCGTTCTCCAGACGCTGTGCACCAGTACAGGACACCTCATGCATATTAATGTCAGAAACCAGCGGAACACCACAGCGTCACACTGCTGAGGAAACCGAGGACGTTCCAACCGGAGAACGACCAGCGAGCGGTCACGTACAGCGCTCTGGTAAACATACGCTCCCGAGTATCCCCTGTACACCTCAGTGAGGTGCCAGACAGACGGATAACCACAAGGAGAAGATAAAGCGAGGCTGGAGATCCTTCACTCCTCCCTTGTTTACTCACTTTTCCACCTCCGGGTGTGTGTTTGATATTGTCTTTGGAACCACACCTAGCCTGAATGTTACTCAAGTCCAACTTCTGATCGAGAATCTGGACCTGAAAGAGGGGAACAGGTTTGGGGGGAAACGGGGGGAAATGGTTATCCTTATAAACCATACGACGGCAGAGAGATCTGCTACCTCGGACCAGAGAGAGTCCAGGAAAGAGAGATAATAATCATAGATCGCCGATCTGGTCTCATACAGATAAAGATCTTTACATCTCAGAGTCTAGCAAATAACAGACGTGTTTTCTTTACTACTAACCATGACAGAAACACAGAGAAGGTAAACAATAGAACAGTCACTGTTATCACGATCAGGTTTCAAGTGAAGTGAAGTGGAGGATAAAGTGTTAATAAAAAGTCACTGGACAGGATGGACATGGAGATCAAGGTGAAGATGAAGCTTTAATAATCATAACAGGAGCAAAAACCCCTAAACTGAAGGTTCGTCCCATGGTTACTCACTTTGCCACCTCCGGGTACATGTTTGATATTGCCTTTGGAGTCGCACTTGGACTGAACATCACTAAAGTCCAGCTTCTGATCGAGAACTTGGACCTGTGTGAGGTAAATATAGGAAATAATTAGCCTGACGTTAGCAGCAGTTAAGGTACCTGACTAGTAATCGGGAAGGTTGTAGGTTCAAGCCTCACGTTTGCACTTCATCAAGGCATTTGTGTGGCAGAACTAACAGATACCGCTCAATACTGAGGATGATTTATCTAGTGTACACACTTGTTGAGGCATTAATATTTGACTAGACTTTGGAACGCGACTGTCGGGATTCACTTAAGGTTGGACGCTGATGTTGAGCCCGGATGAAGTTTTTGTGTCACTGTAACTCCAACAGCAGCTTAAATCTGGCCTTCATGCTTTCAAAGTATAAATGATCTGATTCCAGTCCAGACCTGTGCAAAGTGACTACTGGTTCCAGTTACTAACCAAAACAAAACCACAACATGATCAGGACTGGCTGCACAAGTGTAAAGTTGAGATGAAGATCTGCTGATCTGTGTACCTTGCCTCCTCCAGGAATGTGCTTTAAGTTGTCTTTAGAACCACATCTAGCCTGAACGGTGCTGAAGTCCACCTTCTTATCCAGAATCTGGACCTGGAAGGAAGAATCAGAACATTAAGAGTTCGATCACTAGCGACATTAACGTGACAGTACGCAGATGATCCAAGTTGTTTGAAGGAATAAAATGGAGGTAAATATAAACCAGACTGTCCAGAGTGAGAATGGTTTATTAACTGGAGACTTTGGTTAGCATAACTGGAGGAAGAACCCAAACTGAAGGTTCGTCCCATGGTTACTCACTTTGCCACCTCTGGGTCCATGTTTGATATTGCCTTTGGAGCCGCACTTAGACTGGACATTACTAAAGTCCAGCTTCTGATCGAGAATTTGGACCTGTGTGAGGTAGAGTAATGGTGAACCAGGACGAGAAGGCAGTGAAGGAACAGAAGCTAAAATACTAAACACCAGAACATGTGATCAGTCTACTGATGATTATAGACTAGTGCACTCCACGCGACTGCACAATGAAATAATCACCGACGCCACTTCTCACGAAATTCCACAGGGTTCTTATGAACCTCTACACCAGCACTGGTGCCTCCAAGTGGTTTTACAGGTGGGTCCACCCTATAAAAAGGAAATCATGCCATTACTGGGCTGATCTGCCCTCCCAGTGCAAGTGGGTCGATGCTCATGAGGAAAGGTGATTGTCAATCATGAAACACTGACAGATCACATGCAACTGCGCCTCCGTACCCCATCTGCTGGCCAAACTAGGCAGTGCAGAGAAACGTGACTCCTAACATGGAGAAGCTGCTGAACAACATTCAGACTAAAACACTGAGAGCGCACTGACACGTCTACCCCCCAAGATTCAAACCCTGGGGTAATCAGCAGTAGTGGGTTAGCATTCTTTACCACTGCTCCACCCAAGCGCCCCAGGCACACCCCCAATTTATTGACAGGATGATGGGCTTAAGATCACGTAGACTAGAAGATTGTTTGAACGTGACTCTTTATATAGAATGTATACCTAAAAGTATATGGACACCTTTACACCTTTCTCATACCATATACTGTAATATGAAGTTGTAATAATTCCTTTGCTGCTACAACAGCCTCCACTCCTCCGAGAAGACTCCAATTCATCCCAAAGGTGTTCAGTGGGGTTGGGGTCTTTATGGACCTCAGTTTGTGCATCGGGACCTGCCAGGCGGAACTCCTACCCTACCAACTGAAATGGTTTTACGGGTGGGTCCGCTCCCCCGCTCCACCAGTGGGGCAGTCCACTCTGGATGGATTAGGAGGGGTGATATGGAGGGGTGTCCACATACTTTTTACACGCAGTACACAGCTGATCCCGGGGGAGAACGAACGGTTCGTGTAGGTGTGTGGATTACCCGTCCTCCTCCAGGCTGGTGTTTGAGGTTATCGGTGGAGCAGATTTTCGACCTCACATTCTTCAGGTCGGGCATGGGGGCAGCAACCAAAGGGGCAGGAGAGCGGTTCTTCAGGGAACCCGGAGATTTGGGGGTGGAGCGGATCACGGCCACTTTCTTCATCTCCTTCCCTGCTGGGGATGCTCCACCCAGGGACTTGCTGGCAGGGGACATGGGGGTGCCAGGGCTGCTGTGCCCACTGGCCTCTGGGGTCTTAGGAGAGTCTGAGAGGAAGAGAGGAGGGAGTTAGTACGTTTCATCTGCAACGTTATATATAATACACGCTGTAAAGCCAAAAGTATCTGGACACCCGTTCCAAAACCATGGTCATGAATATGGTCAGTCCACCGTGACCTTTACTCTTGTGGGAAGGCTAGCTAGTCAGGCACCCGTGTTGAACAACAAGGTCTCGCTCGCCCTTCAATCATCGTTCTGAATCGTTCCAGTGGTTTCCAACAGGGTTAAAGGTCAGGGCTCGCTTTGTGCACAATAAAACAGTGATACAGGAGGAGAGGGAAATAAAACGACCTTCCCAAAACAGCTTTGTCTTATTTACCTTTTCCGTTCTTCACCGGTTTCTTCGGATCCACTTTCACTGCATTTAAAGAGAAGAAAACATGAACCATAAACAGCTGCACGGCTAACGGGGTTAAATTATTCATCATTTTTATTTGTAAGGACCGGAGGTGTGTGTGTTACTCACCCGACTGAGGAGGCGCCATCGCTGGAATCTTAGTGCCGGCGGCGTAAGGCCTGGTACTCCCCGGAGTCTAACAGAAGTGCAGTCGGATTAGCATTCCTGAGATTCATCAGGTCTAACGTGTTCACAAACAGCCCTGCTCACAGATCCTGATTACTTACATCGTTAGATAATTAACCAGTTAACTCATTAACTGCATTACTAACTGTGTGCAAGTACAAAAGACCTGCAAACTTCTGCTAACAGTGCATACAGGGCATCAACCAAAAACCATCGAGCAAACAAACGTAGGAAACAAATCAGCAAGCGGTTTTCTTTATTTAGCCTCTTCTTTTTCTTGTAGCTTTAATTTAAACATATTTACACAGTTGAACCTTTTCTTTCCAATCTAGTCGTATCCAATTCCCCTGCGTATTGCTCTCCTTTAATGCTGCAGACCCCCACCCTGACTGAGAAGGGCTGTATTTAACAGTGTAGAGACCAACCACTTCTTTTCACCTACATGAGGCAGGTTCATACAGGGATCAGAATCATATACGGAGTGTCAGGCACTGCTGTCCATTATTCACCATCTCTGTGCAGCACCTCGACCAGCCAGCAGAGGTCACTACTGCAGCAGTGAGGAATCATTCAGACAGTAGCCCAACTTTTCAGGAAACGTGGTTTGTATATTTGAAGCACGTAGCTCACACCTCCATGCAGCAGTAACCGTCATCTATCGTTAGTCAAAGCTGAAGATGATCACGCCACTGTGGATTAGTGCCACTACGGTGGGCAGCTCTACTCACCCCTGCCCCACTCCTCTTAGAACTACAGGAGGAGGACGGTGGGGAGTTCACAGGTTTGGAGGCTCTTTTTAGGAGAGATGGTCTACATACAGCAGAAGATGTTGGAGGCTTTTGGGTATCAGATGAGGAACGTGTTTAAACACGAGACATCAACAGATCACAGTGTGAGAGGGAAAAAATCAAACCACAGAGAGAATAAAAGCTCCCAAATAAATGTGGACACTTACCCTTTTCTCAGTGTCATTCTCGGTCTTGGTCTGAGCTGGAGGAGAGACGTGTTTGTGTTAGTTTTATTAGACCACGTCTCCTTCACACTCATCTTTATTAGTCTGCCATGAAAAAGTATTTAAACCCTGATGTGGTTTCCACAGTTTTCATTCTTTTTTTCGGCTGCTCCTGTATTTAGGCGTCGCCTCAGTACAGTTTTTACACCAGATACCCTTCCTGACACTTGGGACCTGCACTGAGACCATGCAGACCCTTTTTAGGGCTCCACCAGCTGTGGAGATCAGCAGGGGACTTGGGTTGCAGAATCATGCCCACATGCTGTGCCATTGTGCCCAGCAGGAACATGAAAGGTGCAGAGGACTGCCGGCAGCACTTCCTTTTATCACATAGTCTCAGTGTCTTGTAATTTTTAGGGTAAAGGGCCTTGCTCAGGGGTCCAGTAGTGGCAACTTGGTGGCAGCCACCACTGGCCCTAGTTCAGTCCAGAGCTGCTGGGTGGGGCTGAGGTCAGCAGATCCATGTTTTTGGAACCTAAGGCAACAAATTCTGGGTGTAAATACTTTTTCAAGGCTCAGAACATCAGAAGGTTCAGACTGAGTTCCTGAACAAACTGCTCCTCCTACAGTCCACACGTTCTGTATGGACGTGCATTAGGGGTCGGGGGTCAGCGCTCCTGTAATGAGCACACAGAGTCATGCAGCCGCATCATGCCAACCCAGACAACGTGGAAACGTGGCCAGCAAACACTTTCATCAACCAACACAAAAACAGGCAACTAACCAAGATCAAAGCGTAGCAGGGTGTGTAGGATCAAAGAGAACAAAGCGCTTCAAAACGTCACTGGGGCGACAGGCGACTCTTCCAATGCTGCTCGAAATTCGTTAAAATAAGGGACACAGCGGCCCGACTGAATCAGCTCAGAACAGCAGCAGGTAAGGGAGGGACGGGTCACTGGACCGGGATTTGGGTAAACAAGACAGCACAGACCTTTAAACTGGGACACGGGGACACGGGACTTTCTAGACGGAGATCCGGACGAAAGGTTTGGAGACCCGGTTACGTTCTTCAAGTCCTTCTCCTGCTCTTCATCTGAGGCGTCACCGGGACCTTCTTGTGATGGAAAGGAAGAGTCTGTCAACAAACTGTCCTGCTTTGGGGTAGCACCCTGGTCAAGGTCACAGCACGGATCCTCCGACAGAGCATCACTGGAAAAACGTAAGTCGCCGGGCGTCGGCGCCTCATCACGGCTGCTCTCAGGGTCAGAGCAGGGTTTTTGAAGGACCTCAGTGGAAACCAAGACCTCCTGACTTTCTTCAGTCTTGTCCCCAACTGTTGTAAGGTCCTCCAGGGCTGAACTACGAATTAAGAAGGAAGCGGGTACGTCGCCCTCCAGGGACAGGCTCCTGGTACGATCGGGACTGACCGGGGGATGCTGGTGTTGATGCTTCGCCCGGCCGGCCCAGCTTTTCATCAGAAACTGTTCCTCCTCTTCTTCTTCTTCTTCTTCTTCTTCTGGTATCCTGTCAGGTATAAAACTCCGAGCCGAGTCGCGCCAGTCCTCACCGTGACCCCCCGACGCCGAGCCGGCCGCTACATCTGAAATATATTCCCAACCGCTTTCAGTTGAGTCCAGAATGCAAGATCTACCAGATAAACCAGATCTCAGGATCTAATCCAACCCTTCAGTATGATTTATAATCCAGGGCAGAGCGAACATCACGAGGCTATTCACAGGAACACTCACCTCACCTGAGGAACCTTCCTAAAATAAAGCAGGTGAGCTACAGGACGTCAGCGACAGAGTTTAATCAGAGGAAACGATCATCAGTTTGCTGGCCGTGTTAATCACATGAGGATGGAAACACCAACAAGTTTACAGTGAAGGTGAAAATAGACTCGTATGCTTTATCCTGGTCAGGGTCACGGTGGATCCGGCTTCCCCAGAATCACTAGGCGCAGTGCATTAACACCAATCCAACACAGTGCCTCGACCATCCCACCCTCAGACACAGCCAATCATTTCTGTATGGCGACGCCCGACCAGCTGACAGCACTGCTGGGGATTCGAACCCTGATCCCAGTGATAGTGCCAAAATACGGTGGTGCAGTGGGTGGCGCTGTCACCTTACAGCAAGAAGGTCCTAGGTTTGATTCCCTTCTCTGTGTGGAGTTTGCATGTTCTCCTCGTGTCTGTGTGGGTTTCCTCCCACAGTACAAAGACGTGCAGTGTGTGTGTGTGTGTGTGCTCTGTGATGATCTGGCAACCTGTGTAGATTGTTTCCTCCCTTTCGCCCAATGAATCAGACCCACTGTGACCCTGACCAGGATGAAGTGCTGGTAAAACAGACTCTGAATGGATGAATGAATGTATTTTTGTGTTCTGTTCACTCCTGCACATGTAATAATAATAATAATAAAGACACGAGAGGATGAACATGAGCCGTACCTGTTAGTGCTGCAGATCCTCCTGTGTAGCAGATATGAAGAAAAATATATAAAAAAGATATTTAAAAATCATCGTTTAGAACCAAGCGCATCATTAAGAGCTCACAAGCAAAGCGAAGGTGCTGCTGCGAAGCTTTAAAATCTCCAGAGTTAAAATGTAAAAATGTAAATAAATAAAAATAGAATCAGTAGGTGAAGTGAGCTGCATTGGGATGAAGATGGAGAGGAATTTCTGATAATGTGCCAGAACATGCCGACCAGCAGCTGCTCGAATTCCGTTCACATTATTGCGTAACATCACAGAACTGCAACGAGAACTTTCTATTCTGACTGAGACTATGAGGATTTCTGCCCTTATGCCATGAAGCAGTGACAAATGCCAAAATAAAGGGAACCAGCAAAGGAACCAGTGAAGCCTGTAGCTCCAGAAGCCAAAACTCGTTTGTTAGTAATGAATCCAAAGCAGATCAGAGCGTCCAGCAGAGCAGAACACACGGGGTGGGCGACGCCTACCGTCACGCCCGTCTGAATCACCAGGAACCGAGGCTGGACGAGATTCTTCATGAGCTTCTGCAGCATCCATCTCCTCCTCTGTCAGAGAGGATTGAACCTCATTAGAGACGCTAGTAATCACAACCACAAACGAAAGGAAGCGGACGCGGGCGGGGTCGAGTAGAGGTGTGGTCAGGGTTAGGAACAACGTCCGGCGCATCATGAAGAGGAGAATCAGACGGTGGCGAGCACGGACTGTCGAGCAGCTGAACCCAGTAAAGCAAATTTAAATGCACCACAGTGTAAACCATGACTGCATGCTGAACCTAAACCATGTAGAGTTGGATAGCACCATACAAACAAATCTGCACTTCCTCACCACAGGGGGCGCTACTCAAACACTTCAACAAGAAAAAAAAGACTCATTCTGTCTTCTAAAGTCTTCCTCAGACGGGATCGGAGCGCTGGACGTACAGTCAGATACCACTTTATTGGAAACATCTTAGAAGTGTCTAGAGTCCAGTATATGTGTTGAGCAGGGCACTGAACTCATCCTCAACTGGTATCATTCCCACCCCATTACACACCACTGGTCTGAACTGGGTTTGTGTAATCTGGCTGTATTTCTGCAGGACATTAACTGAATCCCGACTGAACAGGACTGAATCGTTTTAGGAAGCACCACGCCTTGTTTACTCCTCTGTACAGACCCCCTCACCACGGCCCTGCACCCCGGTGTTCTCACTGTGTTTACTCTCCGTGCTGAGTCACGTTCCCACCCTGTGTGTGCTGTTACGGGGGGGTAAACGGGGAGAAAGTACTCGTGCTAATGAGGGCTGTAAACTGGGGAACGCTGGGATACGCAGGACGCCATGCAGGATTTATGGGTAGTGGGGGGAGGAGGAGAGAACATTACGGCAGCCTTTATAGCATCTGAATGTACCAACACAAGGGACGGCATTGTGTGGTGGGGGGTTGGTGCCCCGGTGTACGGCGCTCAGTTGGTACCATTACTGCATCGCTGTTTTTGTTACTGCCCCCCTGCACCCCCCCAGCTCTACTATTCACACTACCATACCCCCCCCAGCTCTACTATTCACACTACCATACCCCCCCCCCCCCCCCAGCTCTACTATTCACACCAGTAAGCATGCTCTGAATTCACCAGACTAGATGAAGTGGTTCAATATAAACCAACTTGAACTGGAAGTCATTTTTTTATGCTGGAGTTTTTATGCCGGAATCTTGATGAGGGATTTTGGGGACTTTTATTCAGCCCAAATATCTCCAAATCAAACCCAGAACTGAGGTCACTGGAGGTCATTTCAGTCTAAATGCAAAAATGAGAGCTGCAGCGGTCTGTTACGCAAACCTAGCCGGGCGTCTACACAGACATGATTAGCTGTGTGTGACAGGGGGTGGGTGACTGAAGCCCTGAGATGGGTTGGCATTCTGTTTTTTCCTGGTGAAACCACACTCACTGCAACCCTGACAAAAGACCTGTGCACAAATAAAGACATGAAGGAAAGCTCCAGAGTTTCTGAGGATGTGATCATATGAGGGTCTGTCTCATGGGTGGTGTGGCTTTTGAGTCGTGGCTCAGTGGTGGATTGAGTAGCTGCACCCGAGTATTCCTGGTGATCGTGTGAGATGGAACGTGTTTCTGCTCCTGTACTTCAGTTGTAATTGATGAATTTCTCAAGTTTGATTGAGTCTCTTGTACTTGGGCTCGTTCTCTGCAGAGGTTAGACCTGATCTACCTGACCAGGTAAGCAACGTGAGAACCATGATGTTCCAGAACCAAACCGATAGTTTAATATGAGAGTAAAAATGAAATCCCCACAGTTATGGATCTAAACATCTGGATCAGCTCTCACCTTTCATGGGCCCGACTCCGTTCTCCAGCTGCTCGGCGTGGTGCCGGTCGTTGATGCTCATGCCAGCGAGCGAGGTCTCCATGGCTCCGGTGGAGCTGCAGTGGTTGGTGTGGCTGTTGAACGAATCGTGCTGTTCCATTTTAATCAGGGTTCAGTCTAACGGAGGGAAGAATAAAATAAAGGATCGTCATTGGTGGAGGAATGGAAAGAGTTTATTAGCGTTTGCTTTGGAGGAGACCCGAGTCCTCAGGATCAAACCCATAACGGTGAATTCGGGTACATCCAGGACCGGGCTAGACAGGAAGTCATGAGTCGGGTTTACTGGTGAGCGCTGGTGTGTACAGAGCCGCGGCCCGAGCTAACACGGCTATTTTTACATGCCGGTATGGACCCCCGGCGTAGGGTTACAGACACAGGAACTAAAATAGTGCCGCCACGCTGAGCCCAAACGTCCAACACCTCCTACATACCAGTACATACCAGTACAGTGCTAACAGGAATAAATACTGGAACTGACTGTATCTAAACGACTTCTCAGTCAAGGTGCTGATCAATAATCGGAGCACTTACTGAGCACTCACACGTACTGACAGTTTCATCTAAATCCCAGCCTCCGTGTTCAGAACGCTTCTAAGAATCTCCTCAGAGGAATGCTAGCTAGGTGTTTTAGTGTAAGGCTGATTTAGGATCAAGACCAAGGTCTAGATATGATGCAGTCGGTCTTCCGGCTGCTCCTGTACTTGGGCGTCGCCACTGCGGACCCACACAACCATGTTTAATTATAATGTCTTTGTACTGTGGGAGGAAACCGGAGCACACAGACACGGGGAGAACATGCAAACTCCACACAGAAAGGACCCGGACTGATCCACCTGGGAATCGAACCCAGGACCTTCTTTCTGTGAGGTGACAGTGCTACCCACCGTGCCACCGTGTCGTCTGTGTTATCTATCTTATCATGGGACAGTGGGAGCCTAGTTAGTGGAGCTTTGGGCCCCTGAGCAAGGCCCTTAACCCTGTCGGTTCCAGGGGTGCCGTACAATGACTGACCCTGCACTCTGACCCCAAAATAATGTAATTGTACATGTGTAAGTGTATGTATGAAAAATTAAGACGTTCTATTCTATTTTTATTATATATATACAGTGTATCACAAAAGTGAGTACACCCCTCACATTTCTGCAGATATTTAAGTATATCTTTTCATGGGACAACACTGACAAAATGACACTTTGACACAATGAAAAGTAGTCTGTGTGCAGCTTATATAACAGTGTAAATTTATTCTTCCCTCAAAATAACTCAATATACAGCCATTAATGTCTAAACCACCGGCAACAAAAGTGAGTACACCCCTAAGAGACTACACCCCTAAATGTCCAAATTGAGCACTGCTTGTCATTTTCCCTCCAAAAAGTCATGTGACTCGTTAGTGTTACTAGGTCTCAGGTGTGCATAGGGAGCAGGTGTGTTCAATTTAGTAGTACAGCTCTCACACTCTCTCATACTGGTCACTGAAAGTTCCAACATGGCACCTCATGGCAAAGAACTCTCTGAGGATCTTAAAAGACGAATTGTTGCACTACATGAAGATGGCCAAGGCTACAAGAAGATTGCCAACACCCTGAAACTGAGCTGCAGCACAGTGGCCAAGATCATCCAGCGTTTTAAAAGAGCAGGGTCCACTCAGAACACACCTCGCGTTGGTCGTCCAAAGAAGCTGAGTGCACGTGCTCAGCGTCACATCCAACTGCTGTCTTTGAAAGATAGGCGCAGGAGTGCTGTCAGCATTGCTGCAGTGATTGAAAAGGTGGGGGGTCAGCCTGTCAGTGCTCAGACCATACGCCGCACACTACATCAAATTGGTCTGCATGGCTGTCACCCCAGAAGGAAGCCTCTTCTGAAGTCTCTACACAAGAAAGCCCGCAAACAGTTTGCTGAAGACATGTCAACTAAGGACATGGATTACTGGAACCATGTCCTATGGTCTGATGAGACCAAGATTAATTTGTTTGGTTCAGATGGTCTCAAGCATGTGTGGCGGCAATCAGGTGAGGAGTACAAAGATAAGTGTGTCATGCCTACAATCAAGCATGGTGGTGGGAATGCCATGGTCTGGGGCTGCATGAGTGCAGCAGGTGTTGGGGAGTTACATTTCATTGAGGGACACATGAACTCCAATATGTACTGTGAAATACTGAAGCAGAGCATGATCCCCTCCCTCCGGAAACTGGGTCGCAGGGCAGTGTTCCAGCATGATAATGACCCCAAACACACCTCTTAGACGACCACTGCTTTATTGAAGAGGCTGAGGGTAAAGGTGATGGACTGGCCAAGCATGTCTCCAGACCTAAACCCAATAGAACATCTTTGGTGCATCCTCAAGCGGAAGGTGGAGGAGCGCAAAGTCTCGAATATCCGCCAGCTCCGTGATGTCGTCATGGAGGAGTGGAAAAGCATTCCAGTGGCAACCAGTGAAGCTCTGGTAAACTCCATGCCCAGGAGAGTTAAGGCAGTTCTGGGAAATAATGGTGGCCACACAAAATATTGACACTTCAGGAACTTTCACTAAGGGGTGTACTCACTTTTGTTGCCGGTGGTTTAGACATTAATGGCTGTATATTGAGTTATTTTGAGGGAAGAATAAATTTACACTGTTATATAAGCTGCACACAGACTACCTTTCATTGTGTCAAAGTGTCATTTTGTCAGTGTTGTCCCATGAAAAGATATACTTAAATATCTGCAGAAATGTGAGGGGTGTACTCACTTCTGTGATACACTGTATATATACATTCATTTTCATATTACATTGAATAAAAATCCTACTACAGAGATAAAAGAGCTTTTTATCATGACATGATTATTATTTTAATGAAGAACTGCATCCGTTTTAATAAACACTAAATTATTATAAATAATTTCACTTCTCAGGACTCTATCAGGAGCTGAAGGTTCTGCTGTAATCATGTGATCGTTTATATTCTTATATTATTTATAAGAATAATAATAATAACTCCTATAAGCGTTTTTTTCTCTTTCTTTGCTGCCGTTCTCACTTTCTTTAACACGTCAGTAACAGATACCTACACACACACACACACGAGCTGCCACGTCCTGTAGGTAAACACTGACACGAACCATCAAACCCTCAAAACTCCACGTGTCTCCGTCAGCGTGTCGAAGTCTGGACGTGTGATCACAAACACGCCTACAGGCTTCATGATTTTCACCAAGAAGCAAGAAGAAGAATATTTCTTCTCTACTGCTGCAGACCTACTGCTGAATAAGGCACAAATTCCCATACACAGACACACTTCTAAATCTTGTGAGAAGCCTTAAAGATCACGGTCAGGCGTCCGAATACTTCTGACCGTATTAAGGACCAGCGCACCTTTATGTTCAGTCTTTAATAATAAATGGTTCGTGTTCATGTTCTCCTGCTGATTAAGATGTTATTAATGATTAATTAACGTCCCTGCAGCGCATTTATCCAGACGTACAGAAACACAGAGAATAACAGAGACGCTCGTCACTCACTGACCTGCAGTGACCGCTGGGAAAAATCTCACCTGCAGCTCCAGAAGAACGTGTGATGTTTACAGAAAGATCTGAACCTCTGTGAGGAGATCCTGTTCCTCACCCTGTTCCTCCTCAACGTTCCTCTCTCCTCACCTCCTGCTTCTCCTGTTTACCCTACAGGAGCTTTTCAGCACCTCCAATCATCTAAAAGCAAACACCGGGTCACAACCACCCAACCACCCGGTTACACCTAAACCTGCGGCCGAAGGCGCGGCCTCACTGGCTGTTTTACTGGACAGGATGGTGCAGGCAGGAGTTTAATGCAATAAACGTGGGCGAGTACGAGGGAGGAACTCATCCTGTCCTGTTTCTTTAGTAAACACACCAGCGCAGCAGCGTAATGGCGGTTTGGTGTGATGTAAACGAAACACTGAATCAATAATAATACGGACACTAGTGAAACCTCATTTTACTGCTCCTCCACACCACCAAATAAACACTTCTCACAAGACTTTGGCGTGTCTGTGTGTGGGAATGTGTGTCCTTTTGATCAAAAGGTCGCAGCATTTCTATAGTCTGTGTTCCAGTTTATCCCAGAGCTGCTGAGATTATTTTTCTTTATGTCTTTATAGAGCTTGCTCATGCTGGAACAGGAAAGGGACTTCCCTAAACTGTTGGCATAATTGATTACACACCTCTTAGCAACGGTTGTAGCTTAAACACCTGAAGTGGATCATTGTGTGTGTGTGTGTGTGAGTGTGCGTGTATATGTATGAGTGTGTGTGTGTGTGAGTGTGTGATGTAACTGCTGCTGGTTCAGTATTTCTTCATGCTTGACCGGTCCTGCAGCTCTGACCCAGCATCACCCATCATTACCGTCCTCCCTCGCCCTCCCTCGTCCTCCCTCGTGTCATTTCCTTTGTTTTTTCTCTCCTGGTCCGTCCTCGTCCTCCCTCAGCTTCCATTAAACAGCAGCTCTGATGTACAGCGGGACATCAGAGACCTAAACGGTGCTCACACATTAAACCAGCGTCCAGCACGGCCGAGTTCCTGACCGCTGTGGGCTGAAGTGGACGACTATGACGAGGTCGAATGCACCAACGAATAAAGACAAGCAGAACGTTTCAGACGGAGGAAGTTTGTTCTGACCGTTCGGCTGGATGAGTTACGAGCCGCAGCGCTTTCACACACCGGGCCAGTCTGAGCACTGAGAGAAACACGCATTCCCCACCCGCCCGGAGCGCCGCCCTGGGAAACTGGTTTAAGTCCCACCGCTGGTGTTGGGTTCTTACAATTTTGGATAAAAGTGTCTGCTAAATGTTGTAAACATAACTGTAAATGTAATGATTACTGAAGCTGTGCGACACCAACACCACCCCAGCACCAGCGCATCATCCAAATTGCATTTGGAGGTCTATAATTCCTCTTAATGATTATAACCCACTAAAAAAAAATTAAATCCAGGCCCCAGAGACCTGCAGGAGGTCCACGGTCCCGTTCTCTCCTGGACACCTGAGGCCAGAACTGAAGAACAATGAGGATGTGGCTCCTCCAGTGGCCCCTCAGGGACCGTCCTGGTACAACAATGGATGAAGGTGCAGCAGCGATCGATGAATTCTCATTTGAAGATCATGAGCAAAATCCTGACTGTCTAGTCAAAGCAACGTCAAGGCCCCAGTTCACCCCCACCATCCATCCCCAGATCCGATCAGGGTCCATGTGTGTGCAGGATAACAGGGTTAATAATGAGAGCTCCGCATGCACCGTGCACCTCCACACGCAGGATCAGGGACCTGATCGTTCGGGCAGCGTTTTGCAGTCAGATGCCAAAAGAAATCGAGTGGATTTCTGATCTATTAGAGAAAGATTCGGTCCCAGCGACCCCCTCAGATGATCCATTTTAAGCGTCTGCGGTGCGGTACGCGCGCATGCGTGGAAAAAACGCACATTTATCATTTAGTACAAAACCATAGATAGATTTAGTGATATATAGTAAAAACACACCTAAATAAATAACACACAGCTCTGTGTACAGTGTGGATGTGTTCAAATGTAGATGTGAGGAGCAGCCTGTGGGAGTGTGGGTGCTAGAATAAATACCGTTACACCGGCGGCCGCGTTTCCTCCAATAATCGCTCCGGTCGTCTGTTATATATCTGTTTTTAATATCATAATGTTCTCTAACACATTTATAACATTCTGATATGTGATATGTGCTGCACATTCCGCGCTATTCCGAGCTTTAGTTGATTTATTCCCGTGCAGGCCGGACCGTCTAACACCCAAATAAAACCCCGACAATCAAACATGCGCGCATTATCAAATATACCAGCAATTAATACAACAAATGAACAAATATAATAAGGTTTTGTCTTTTCAAACCGCGTCCTGTTGTTAGAATAATGGAGCTTTTCTCACCTGCGCTCCCGACGCCGTTATTGTCTCTGCAGCTGTAATCGCGCACTGCTGCCTCCTGCACTTCCCCCAGCAGCCTGATGGAGGACGGGGGCGCTGTTGGGTCTCCACTGAGCTCCGTCCACTGTTCAAGCTACTGAAGCGGTCAGTACATTCTATAAACACGCATGACCAGTACACTGGGGCAATAAACCAGTCAGAAACACCATTATTTAAACACTTTTCTACTCAAAATAAACATATTGATTTTTGGATTGTGCACATTGAGGCAGTTGTTGCAGGGTCACATTCACACTGGCTCGCTTGGGTCATTATAATCTGTCACATCCAGATGTTTATAAACAATTCTGTTTTACTTATAGGTACATAATGTGTCATGTCTTCTTTTGCCTAATATTTAAAACATTCATCACTATTCCTAAGTGATTTGTTATTTACAAACAAGATGGTACTGTATTTCATAACACGTCACCAGTTTCTAGGTAATAAAAGTCTCGTTGGTGGCTCTGGTGAGCTATTTATTGAAAGGTTTAGGGTTTAAACCCCACCAACAGCCACTGTTGGGCCCTTGAGAGAGCAAATTAACCCCTAGTTAAAGCTGTTAGTAAGCAGTTCCAGTTGCAAGTTGCTTTCCAGAAAAGCTTCTACCAAATGCACAAACGTAAAAATGTCACAAGTGTCACCACTGAATTACACAAGAACAAATATTTACATGTTTTATATTATTTGGTATTATTACAAAAAACATCAAATGTTTTACATGATTACAAATGTAAATACATATGTGCATTGGCCCCATTGGCTGGTCGGTGATTGGTGGTCCAGCTATACATTTTTAGAGGGTGAAGCAATTAAATTCAATTCGAGACAAATTTCAATTTACAGTAACACTGACCAATCATATCATCCCTCTAAATGAATAAACTTTGTTATAGCTAGCTTTATGTCAAGTTCCACCCACTGTGCCAGTTATAATAATATCTGTCTGTAGAGCCACTTGGGCGTGACTGTCTTATACATAAATATCTCATGCTTGGGTGGCACAGAATTAAATTTGCACTAATCTACTGCTGTTGGGATCCAGGGTTTGAGTCCCCAACGGTCGGGGGTCTACATACAGACATGATTAATTATATCTTTGCCCCCCCCTTCCCAATCACCACAGTGTGCCCAGTAATTTTTATGGAAATCGGACCCAACAAACACTCCTCCAAATGCCTTTGCGAAAGGAAAAGTCATGGGTAATACAATCACAGGAGGGGAAAGCCTGGTCAGGAGCTCTCGGCTGAAGAGCCAAATGTTTAAGGTACCACAGATTTGCAAATTAAATTGCGTTTAAATGTGTTTTGGGGAACAGAAATGGTGACAATAACACTTGCTTAGTGACGTTAGACCACAGAAGTTTCTCCGTTGTCTGCTGTTACGGTTTTTCCACAGTTCCAGTCCAAGACAATTCCACTAAATCACAGATCTGATTATCTGAGATCCAGAACGCTGTGAGAACACTGAAGACCACCATCTTTGCTCTCATACGCTCCTTCTTTTTGGAAGAGATCCCAGGAAAACATCTGTCCTGCTGTATTTTCCCACAGAAGAGAACAGGGATTTGTGTCCGGCTGCCTCTCTGTTGGTCAGGTGTCAGGACATAAACGCCATGCTGTTCAAATCACCAGAAGTATGTGAACATCTGACCATGAGCTTGTCAGATATTATATTACAAACCTCTGGGCATTACGATGTTTGCTGCTATAGTAGCCTCCACTCCTCGAGGAACATTTGGGGCGTCAGTGTAAAGTTCTGCCCATTTTTGTGGTCACATGTTGTTGTTGATGTTGAATGATAAGCTCTGGCTCAAAACAGACATTCCATAAATCCCAGATGTGTTCAGTGGATTAAAGGCAGAGATCTGTGTGAGACTCTCAAGTTCCTTCAACCCTGGAGCTCTGGAGATGCAGGAGTGGGTACAGGAGCTTCCTCAAACTGTTCTACTGTATCTCATTTATTTTATACACGTGTTGTCCATTATTAAGAGGGGTGTCCACATACTTTTGAGTGCTTGGGTTAGCAGGAACTGATTAATAAAAAGATGAAATGAGTAAAAATACACCCGCTTTACTTTTTTGCACATGCTTTGCGATCACAGTCATGGATATTGCAGAAATAATTATGGATTACATGATCAATGTGATATTCAGTCAGAGTAAAAGCTCGGGAACGGTTGTGTTCAGACTCTGTGGTGTAAAGAATCTGATTTTACTGTAAAAAATGTAAAATATACACAGTTAATCATCACTACTCCCTGTACTGAATATAAAATATCATGAGCGGCCGCTAGAGGGCGGCGGAGACTGAGCTACAGAACCTTCTAGAACCTGACGTCACTTATAAATAGACGACAGTAATATGTGGAAAATAAAAAGAAGTTATTGATATTAAACACAATAATCGATATTATATATGTATATAATCATTATATCTTCGTTATATTCATTATATATTTACATTAGATGACATTACATGTGTATTTAATGCGTCTCTCTCACGTTGCTGTTGGGAGACTTGATGCCACTTCTTGCACAAAAATACCAACAGATCCGTTTTGTTTGATGGTTTCTTTCCTCTGGATCACATTCCAGGTTTTCAGTGTTTTGGCTGTAGAGACGTCCTGATCCAGTGGTCCTCCCTCCGCACCTCGATGTCCTGAATTGGAGAATATTGTCAGAGCTGCAGAAAGCAAGGTTTCTTCCAGGATGAACGTGTAACCGGCTTGATTTCTGCATCCTTCACAAATTCCAGACTTGCTGAAGAACCCACAGATGATCACAGATCCTCTACCACATTTTACAGTGGGTGAGAGACACCATGGCTTTTAGGACTCTCCAGAGTCAGACTCCTTCTGACTGTTAGGTGACCTGGTGTTGCGCCATGGAGAAGGAGCTGAATAGTGGACTTGTCTGACCACAGAAATCCACTGTCTTTTGGTCCATCTGAGATGAGCTAGAGCCCAGAGAACTTGACCTTCTCTATGTGTAATAGAGTTTCAGGTTACATTTCTTGATGCAGTGACGGCCTGTATTACATGACAACCGTTTTCTGAAGTACCCATATAGCTCAATTTATTACAGTAGCAGGACGGTTCCTCACAGTGTCATCTGGGAGCTCAAAGGTTTCCTGTTTTGCCCTACACACACATACTGATTCCCTGAATCTTTCCACAATATTATGTACAGTAGATGGTGAAAAACTAAATTATTTGCAATCTTGCACTGAAAAATGTTCTTTTATGAAGTTTGGAACACGATGGTGAGCCACACCCCATCATTACTTGTACAGACTGATCTTTTTATACCCAGTCATGATTCCCTCACCTGGTACCAACCTGGTATTATTACTATTACTTTCAGACACTGTTGTTTCACTGTTGTTTTGCTTCTGACCACCTTTGTGTTTGTATTTATATAATCTAAATAAGCAGTGATGGGTAACTGTGGAACCCCAAGGCTGTGTCAGATGCACCCAGGTGTGCAGGACAGTAGGACATGATACAGGTGCTTCCCTAAATGTTTTAGGGATCCCCCCTGCACTGCTATATTACTCCATGGCCGCAGTATTTGGAGGGCTGGTGTGCGGATTGGGACGGTGCTCCTGTACCTGAGGCCACTCTCGGGTTTCACTGGAGCTGTTCCTGCGTCAGCAGCAGCTGTGTAGGAGATCGCTGTGGCCTGAAGAAGCCTGGAGCAAAGACTTCAGCTCAGAGGATTTACAGAAGAGCAGAAAGGACTTTAATCTGTCTTATAGTGAGGAGGAAATAATAATCAGGTGTGTGAGGTAAAGCTGAAGCTTCTGCTGGGGTTGTTTCTGTGGTTCTGTGTGATAACGGCGTGCAGACTCTGGAACATACAAACCAAAGTCTTGAGCTTGACGTGTTGTGGCTTATTTAGTTGCCAGGTGTTTATTTTCATTATAAATGGTTGTAATTATTTATTAGTTCTCTCGGTTGTGTGTGTTTTCAGTTCTGTGCTTTAATGTGACGATATTTAAATCATTACGCCTGTAATATGACGTCCACTGCAGTGGTGAGATTACTGGTGTGTTTGTGTTTTATTCTGGACAGAATTACTTTTTGATTTTGTGAATAATCCAGTGCGAGTTGTTTTTTTGGAGCTGGAAATGTCGGCTATTTTTATGATCAATGGTCTGTTTTTTAAATTGAAGCTCAGGGGCCCATATATCCATGGGAAGTGTTAAAATGGGATAATGTGCTTGCCAGGGTGATCAGATTGCCGGTGCTCTAAATCCCTCTCTGACACAAACTCGACTTCACTGGTTTGTTTATTCTGTCAGAGATTTTTATGATATATATACATATGAGATATATACATATATATAATATGTGTGTCTGTAGATGTTTTCCACAATGGAAGCAGATGAAGATCATTATTACACCTGACTCTTCAGCTCTTCGTGTAGGCGTTGTGGCTCTCGGCGGCCGCTCGGTCCTGACACTGCGGTACGGATCCGTTTCCCGTCGCTGAGAAGCTCGGAGCTAAATATAGTCGTGTCTTCATTTTAAGGCTTGGCTGATGATGCTAAAAGTGCTTAGATGTAAATCACCGCTCCTTCGCTCGTATTTGGCATCATGCAGATGAAGATGTGTTCGAGTCCACCTTACCTCTTATATCAGACTGGATTTTATTCCCTGCGCTAGATGCACCATAAAAGTACGAGATTCTTCATTCTTCAGTTTCTGCACTTTTGAACTCTATTTATTAAGAATTATAAACACAAACTCCATCACTTTTCTACATCGTCGCCTTCCAGTGCATTTTTCCAGCGTCGTACCGACTTTTTAATGCCGTCAGCCACTGATGCGGCGGTGCTTTCACATCATCACATGAAAATCTTCTTCCCCTTAAAGCTTCTCTCAGCATCCAAAAAGGTGGAAATCAGATGGAGCTAAATCCCGACTATAAGCGTCTCTCAGTCTCTCAGACACGCCCGATTCCTCCTCCTTCACCCTCGCCGAGCAGAACCACAATATACACGTGAGGAAACTTTCTGAAGATCCGTTGTATGTGGACCCTCGACCATGAGCTTGTTGGATGTCCCGTTTCTCTCTTTGTGTGTTTCCAGCTTTTAGCCGTTCATCAGGTCATACGAAGGCCTGCCTCACAATCAGTGTACCAATTCATCTCAAAGGACAACCGTTTTCTGAAGTACTCTGGAGCCCATATAGCTCAATTTATTACAGTAGCAGGACGGTTCCTCACAGTGTCATGTGGGAGCTCAAAGGTTACGACTATTCAGTAGTGGTTTCCTGTTTTGCCCTACACACACATACTGATTCCCTGAATCTTTCCACAATATTATGTACAGTAGATGGTGAAAGACTGCAAAAATTATTTGCAATATTGCACTGAGAAATGTTCTTTTATGAAGTTTGGAACACGATGGTGAGCCACGCCCCATCATTACTTGTACAGACTGATCTTTTTATACCGTCATGATTCCCTCACCTGGTACCAACCTGGTATTATTACTATTACTTTCAGACACGTTTTCACTATTGTTTTGCTTCCGACCACCTTTGTGTTTGTATTTATATAATCTAAATAAGCAGTGATGGGTAACTGTGGAACCTCACCGGGGTAGATAACGGTGTTTGTTCAGGTTAAGATCAAGCCTTTCGCTTTGCTTTACTGTAAATCCTGGGTGGCACGGTGGCTCAGTGGGTGGCACTGTCGCCTCACAGCAAGAAGGTCCTGGGTTTTATTTCCAGGTGGGGTGGTCTGGGTCCTTTCTGTGTGGAGTTTTGCATGTTCTCCCCGTGTCTGTGTGGGTTTCCTCTGGGAGCTCCGGTTTCCTCCCACCCATTAACTACCGTTTCTGTCATGAATGGAACCAAAGTGTAAAACACGACGTTACAATCCTAATAAATAATATAACATTTTGGGTGGTGGTTCTGGCTCAGTGTTTTGTAATTATTGTATGTTTTTATAACTGTTGTGATTGAAACACAAATAAAAGTGTTGTCCACGAACATTTAGCCATTTGGTGCGTGTACAGAATGTGGATAAACGAGCTCTCCGGGTGTGTTTATTGTGTTTATTGAGTTTAAAACACTTGTTGGAATCTTCTCTGACCTTCTTAGGACGTTTAGTTGAATCTCCGGCGTTTTGCTCTGGACAGCGTGAAGCGTTGCGAGCTGTAATCTCTGGTCATGTGAGGTGTGTTAGATGAGAATCACACGCTCTTGGACGCAGTGCTCGGTTTTGGGTTACTTTTACTGGGGACACGTGATTAATCACTGAGCACCGGCTTCTTTTCTGCCCCAATCTGGGCAAAAGGTGAAGAGAAGTTGAGGCAGCAGATTAGAACCCGAATTCTTTCATCCAAGATGAGACGGCCATGATGGTTCCCAGTCCGAGGGGGTGCGTTGCTAACGAGATTATTTGATTGATGTGCTGAGGTGTGGCTCTGATTTCTGTTTTATTATTCTCGTATTACCTTCAGTATCACATTCAACATCAAAGTCATGAGCGATCAGGACGAGGAGCTCCGGTGCCTCTCAGAGCCTGGAAGTTCATCAGCTCCTTCATGTCGCTGTTTTTATTCTCGTACGATTTCCACTGTATTACATTATAACAAATATATATAATTATAAAGTACTGTATATACATTTATTATCAATGCAATTTAACTTAAATGTGTAATGAGTCTAGGGTTAGGGTGCTCAGGTGGTGCAGCGGTCAGGTACACTAGATCTTTACTGCTGAGATCTGAGGGATCCAGGGTTCGAACCTCAGTGGTGCTATCAGCTGGTCGGGAGTCTGCATGGACATGACTGGGTATGTCTGAGGGGAAGGGGGTGGCTGAAACAGCCCAGCCATTGTGAGGTGCACTTGACTTGTCAGTGCGCTCTCAGTGCAGGTCCCAAGCCTGGATAGAAAGAGGAGGGTTGTGTCAGGAAGGGGATCAGGTGTAAAAACTGTCTGGGATGAGGAGCAGAAAGCGACTTACAGTACTGTGACAGTTACAGTCTAAGCAGTTGAGGGTTAGAGCCTTGCTCAAGGGTCCAACAGTGGTAACCTGGTAGTGGTGAGGCTCGAACCAGCGACCTTCTATTCACTAGTCCAGTGCTACAGTTCTTTAATCGTGAGGCGGCTGGAGCTGGACTGATATCACTATGAAATTGTAAAGCAATCTGATCTTTTAATAAAGTTACATGAAGCCATCATGGCTTTATGATGGTTGTCTGCACCGATGTGTCAGCTTTCTCCAGCGCCCTCTGTCTCATGTCTCTCTCAATCCACCTCAGTATGATGTCATTCCAGCTTATTGTGATGTCATACTTCTCTTATGAGTCCAGTCACACAGTAACAACGCCGACGACGCTGCCATGTGGGCGCCTCATCATTAATTGAAATGATGTTGGTGCAGCAGGTAGCACACGGGTTCTGGGGACCTGGATTCGATTCCTGGCTCGTGTGACTGACTGGGTTCCCTCAAATTAATCTGAACCCCTCTCACATCCCGAAAAACATGTAAAAGGTGTCCAGAGCTCTGGGACTGACTGGTGACCTGCCCCGGGGTTTGTGTACGCCCGTCTGCCCCCCGATAACCACAAAGCTTGCTGAACTGCAGACCCCCATCCACCCCCACACCCCCCACTATTATTTTCACTATTATTTATAGGTTGTGGCCCTGGGAAGCAAAATGTCTTGTGTGGGATGTAAACCTCAATCCCTTCACCCCCATAAAAACCACCCCAAACAAATGAGGTCTAACAGTGGTGTGAAAATGGTGCCCCTCACCCCGGCATGGCTCTGTGATGAAGTGCAGAGATGGGATGTTGGAAGAGAGCTGATGGTACTGGGAGCTGTGCGCGGGGCGCTGCTGTGGCGTGAGGGTGGGCGGAGTTGGCGTCCTGACCTGTTTATCGTTGGGTGTGAAGCAGCGAGCGCGGGGACTCGAGGCCGGAATGAGCCGAGTCATCATGCTCCTGTAACCCGACGCTCCAGCGTGACGACCGACGGCAGCTGGACGCCCATCGTATGGTGTGTGTAGGTGTGTGTGTGTGTGTGTGTGTGTAGGTGTGTGTCAAGTCAAGTCAAGTCAACTTTATTTATATAGCGCTTTTTACAATAGACATTGTCTCAAAGCAACTTTACAAAATCCAGGACCAACAGATACAAAAAACCCCTGTGTGTGTGTGTGTGTAGGTGTGTGTGGTGGACTGGTGTGTGGGGGTGTTTCTTCGGTAGCTCAGACCCCTGGGGGTCATGTACTGACTGTACACCATGCTCTCATCACTGCTGAACACCGCCTGGGTGGAACAGTGGGGAACTACAGCGGCACTACGAGTTATAAACCCTAATATCATGCTAATAAAATACTCTAGATTAATTACACAACAGTGGTGCATTCTGACAGCAGGACGGTCCTGGATTCAATTCCCTTTTCTGTGTGGAGTTTGCATGTTCTCCCTGTGTTCGTGTGGGTTTCCTCCATCAGTACAAAGATGTACAGTTTTTTCACTCGGTCCTTATCTTGTGACATCATGTACTGTGATGTGACATCACTTCATGTGGTGTGATATCATGTCCTGTGGTGTCCTGTAGTGTGACATCATATTATGTGGTGTGACATCATGTTACATTACTGTGTTTATTAAAACTCCCTGTGTGTTTTTCTCCTAGCGGATCAGGATAGAGGCGGTATCTACCCCAGTGAGGCGGTATCTTCCCCGGTGAGACGATATCTACCCCGGTGAGGCGTATCTTCCCCGGTGAGGCGATATCTACCCCGGTGAGGCAGTGTCTTCCCCGGTGAGGCGATATCTACCCCGGTGAGGCGTATCTACCCCAGTGAGGCGGTATCTTCCCCGGTGAGGCGTATCTTCCCCGGTGAGGCGATATCTACCCCGGTGAGGCAGTGTCTTCCCCGGTGAGGCGATATCTACCCCGGTGAGGCGATATCTACCCCGGTGAGCCGTATCTTCCCCAGTGAGGCGGTATCTTCCCCGGTGAGGTGGTATTTCTTCGCGATGCGAAGATGGCACTCCTGGGCACCGATGTGTTCCGGCGCTTCACTCCGGAGTCGCTGGCAGAGATCGAGAGGCTCATCGGGGAGCGGAACGCCAGGGCGGAAGCAGAGGAGCCGCAGTCGGAGCCGGCAGCACCCAGCGCCGACCTGGAGGCGGGAAAGACTCTGCCCAACATCTACGGAGATCCACCACCCGAGCTGCTCAACACGCCACTGGAGGACATCGATCCCTTCTACAAAGCACAGAGGGTCAGTGAGAGGAGATCTCACATTTATTATTGATCTAATACTCTAATAAATGAGTCTCTGGTGTTTATCAGCTCATGTTGTTGTTTTTCAGACTTTTATAGTGATCAGCAGAGGAAACACCATCTACAGGTTCAACGCTGAACCCTCCTGCTACATTCTCAGCCCCTTTAGCCTGCTCAGAAGAGGAGCCATTAAAATTCTCATACATTCATATCCTTTCTGCTCCCGCCGCCGCCCTCGCCTCCTCATCCCGTCCTGACAGGCGTCCAGAGTTTAGTTTAATATCAGTCATTATTTTATGTTTAAGAACAGATTTGAGATCCTGAGAACCAGAGTTTGATCCTCTAGTTCCAAGATCCTCTGATGCCTGAGGTAAATGAAGAGCATCAGATTAAATCTAGATGTAAATGGGCTGGTAACTGGTACCCTGTACAGGGACTGGTACCACCGTGTATTCCTGTACTTGTGATGGGCTCTGAATCCACTCTGACCCTGATCAGGATGAGACCCTAGCTGAAGATGAATGGATGAGTGAATGATAACGCTTAATGAGAGATCCTCTTAATAATAATAATTATAATTAAAATAATAACAATCATAATAATAATTAAAATAATAATAATAATTATAATTAAAATAATAACAATAATAATAATAATTAAAATAATAATAATAATTATAATTAAAATAACAACAATAATAATAATAATTAAAATAATAATAATAATTATAATCAAAATAATAATAATAATAATATTAATAATTAAAATAATAATAATAATTATAATTAAAATAATAATAATAATAATAATAATTAAAATAATAATTAAAATAATAATAATAATTAAAATAATAATTAAAATATAATAATAAGGATAATAATAACAGAAAAAATAAGGATAATATTAATATAATAATAATAATGGTGTAAATCTGAGAGAGAATCTCACAATAATAATAATAAATACGATGGTGGTGAGAACACTAAAATTAACTCAACAGTTCTTTTGAAAATGACTTTGTGTTTCCTCGGCTTTTGTTCTTGCTTTGTGTTTTTTGAGCCTCTGAAATCATTTAGTGTGACCAATATGTAAAACAGAGGAAATCCTGCCGGTATGTGTGTTTGGAACATTACAGTAACTTACATCGTGGTTTAACGCTGAATAAAAAAAAGTTTCCTGACGTGACGTCACACGGTTTTTATTATTAATTATTGATTTATGATGTGATTTGTTTGATGATGATCTGGAATCTGTTTTTATTTTTGTAGATGTTTGTGTTTGTTATTTCCTTGACCCCCAGTTTTATGTTATTTAGCATGTTCATCATGATTACGATTCTGTCCAACTGTGTGTTCATGACGATGAGTAACCCGCCCGCCTGGAGTAAAATAGTAGAGTAAGTGCTGCTCAGTTCTATTTTTATATCTCATCTTTTATGTACCAGCCAGTTCTGCTTGTACACTTTTATATCAGGATGATTTTGGTCTTTGTAGATGAAATAAAGTTTACAATTAATAATAAATAAAATCTGGAATTGCCGGTTCCATTTCCGTTAAATTAAGCTGCACTAACAAAACAGCGTCGTTCTCTTGGGTGAACTGATGACCCTCCTCACCCCCCAACCCTCAACTCAGATAGGAAACATCCATACAGTCATTTAAACAGAAGAAATGCATTTAAAAGAGCTCCTGTATTTTTATTTCATTTCCATGGTGTTTCACCAGCTGGTGGCGCTGATTAGCACTATCGAGTTATCGAGAATAAACACGCCCCTCTGTCTTATAATTCTATATTTACTTAGACACATTTGTAAATTGGCTGGAGGTCAAATTAAAGGAAAATTACTGTTAATGTTACCTCGGATAAGCTAGCGTATTTTAAGTGACTGGCTTTGGGATCATGTGCACCACCTAGTGGCAGAGACACGAACTGACATCACGGTCCACCGCCGAAATTTACATTTTATACAAACATACACGGACGTTCAGATCATGTTTTCAGCTGAGGGCTAAGGGCCTTGCTCAGGGGTCCAACGGTGCCAACTTGGCAGTGGTGGGGCTTGAACTGGCAACCTTCTGATTATTAGTCAAGTACCTTAACCGCTGAGCCACCACTGCCAGATTTATACAGACAGAATGTATCGTGATTTTCTAAGAATTGTCTTGGGTTAGGGTTAGGGTTAGGGTTAGGGTTAGTGGGTGGAGCTTTGGGATGTCAACTGAAAGGTTGAGAGTTCGAATCCCAGGCCTTTCCATGCAGCCACTGTTGGGCCCTTGAGCAAGGCCCTTAACCCTGACGGCACTCTGACCTCAACTTCCAAACAAACTGGTGCACATTTAGTTGTACTGTACACCTGTATCAGTATAAATGACAAATAAAGGCGTTCTATTCTATTTAAAATGTTATGTGTGCTTTTGAGTGGGTTTGTGATTAGACAAACCTCTGGTGAGGTGTCCACATACTTTTGCACCTTCCCAGGTGACACTAATGTACTGGTAACTGACTGGAATCTGTGTGCAGGTACGTGTTCACTGGTATTTATACGTTCGAGGCGACGGTGAAGCTTCTCTCCAGAGGGTTCTGTGTGGGACCGTTTACATTCCTCCGTGATCCGTGGAACTGGCTGGATTTCATGGTGATCAGCATGGCGTGAGTATTTCACCCTCTGATTACATAATAATAATAATAATAATTATTATTATTATTATTGTTGTAGTTTTAGGGGCCGTTTGTGCTTTTTTGGGGGGATTTTTTATGATTTTTTAGTTGAATTTGAGAGCCGTGATTCCTCCCGCTGTGCTCCTCTGCTCTTCAGGCAGCTTCTCAGTGACGCTCGGCTCACGCTGACATTCGACTGAAGAAGTGGACACGTCTAAATTTAGCACTCATTAAGACGTATCGTTTACATCCTGCGACGACCATGTTTCAGAGCAGCAAATAAAATCACTTAAGAAAAAAACTAAACAAATAAAACAGCATTTATTAAAATAAATTAATTAATTAATTGGTGTTTTATTTGATCAGCTTTACGATTGTAGACGCAGGACGTTACGCTTCATGGTACAGACGCTGTATGTTCAGTTCTGATGATTTATAGCATGATGTAAGTTTAGGGCAGGACACACGCCGGGGGATCAGGTAACGCCCCGACACAAACCACCTCAGTGCTGAGAGACCTCGCATAAACCTTCACCACTATTTATTTACATAATCAGATTGTACACTCAGAGTTTCATAAATTCATCAAACTGAACCACTTTTATTTAACTGTTCATTCAGTGTTTTACCACCATTTTATCCTGGTCAGGGTCACAAAGAACATGCAAAACTCCACACAGGAAGGACCTGGGGAACCGAACCAGGACCATCCAGCTGTGAAACTACATCGCTATCCAAATAAAAATTCTTAAATCCATTTTTAGCCAACACGCCCCCCGACACGCGTGCAGTACCGCTCCTTTTCACCTGGACCAGGCAGGTTTATATGGAGATCCGTATCGTGCACGGAGACTCTCCTGTAACTCTCGTCCTGTTGTGCATGTTGATGTTTATGGTTTAGGTTGATCCGGGTGTATTTTGTGTGTTCAGGTACATCACAGAATTTGTCGACCTCGGGAACGTTTCAGTGCTCCGGACGTTCCGTGTTCTCCGAGCTCTCAAAACCATCACCGTTATTCCTGGTACGCTCATTTTTTTAGAACCCTGACCCTACATCTAAACCTAAACCCTAATCCTAAACCTTAACCCTAAATCTATCCTAAACCCTAATCCTAAACCCCAACCCATAGTTTTTGTTATGTAATGTTGACAAATGTTTCTTGAATTTTCCACTGGGATCAGTTTTTATTTCACTTACTCAACCCTAACCCTAACCTCTAACCCTAAACCTGACCCTAACTCAAAACCTAAACCCTAACCTCTAACTCTAAACCCTAACCTATAACCCTAATCCCTAACCTTAACCCTAACTCAAACCTCTAACCATAAAATCAAACCCTAAACTCAAACCCTAAACCCTAACCTCTAACCTCAACCCTAATCCCTAAACCCAAACCTCTAACCCTAAACTCAAACCCTAAACTCAAACCCTAAACCCTAACCTCTAACCCTAAACCCTAACCTCTAACCCTAAACTCAAGCCCTAAACCCTAACCTCTAACCTTATCCCTAATCCTGAAACCCTAAACTCAAACCCTAAACCCTAACCTCTAACCCTAAACTAAAACCCTAAACTCAAACCCTAAACTCAAACCCTAAACCCTAACCTCTAACCCTAACCCTAAACCCTAACCTCTAACCTCTAACCCTAACCTCTAACCCACATGGTCTGACTCTCAGGATTGAAGACCATCGTCGGCGCTCTGATCCAGTCGGTGAAGAAGATGGTGGACGTGATGATCCTGACTACCTTCGCTCTGGCCGTGTTCGCTCTCATCGGCCTGCAGCTCTTCATGGGGAACCTGCGTCAGAAATGCATCCGCTGGCCCATCCTCAACATCACCGCCACCGACGCCAACTCAACCCTGAGCTACAACTCCAGCTTCATCAACGACACCTTCGACTTCACCGCCTACATCGAGAACGAAGGTGACACAGCGGGGCGTGTGACTCTACCTGAGGTCTAGCGGTATGTCCTGTATTTACTGTGTGTTTGATTCGTTACAGAGAACCAGTACTTTTTGGAGGGGAGCCTGGACGCCCTGTTGTGTGGGAACAGCTCGGACGCTGGGTGAGTTTGGTATCCAGTGCTTAAATCCTCCCTCAGTGTTCCGAAAGCTGACGCATGCTGTTTTGACAGGAAGTGCCCGGAATTGTACACGTGTATGAAGGCTGGAAGGAACCCGAACTACGGCTACACCAGCTACGATACGTTCGGATGGGCCTTCCTGGCTCTGTTCAGACTCATGACCCAGGACTTCTGGGAGAACCTCTTCCAACTGGTGGGTGAATCAACTTTAGCTTCAGATATTTAATCAGTTTTTAGTCTGAATGTTGTGGTTTTGGTGGTGATGAGGTGCACCAGCCCTCTACTGTTAAGATTTGGGGATTCAGGGTTCAAATCTTTGCTGTGATATCGGCTGGTCGGTTAAGGCACTGGACTAGTAATCAGAAGGTCACTGGTTCAAGCCCAACCACTGCCAGGTTGTCACTGTTGGGCCCTGTTGAGCAAGGCCCTCAACCCTCAATTGCTTAGACAGTATACTGTCCCAGATAAAGGCGTCTGCTAAATGCCAAAAACGTGAATGGTCGGGTTTCCTGAAGGATGGGGGGTGGCCGAACAGCCTGACCATTGGTAGGTGCACTTGACCTGTCAGTGCGCTCTCAGTGCTGGTCCCAAGACTGGATAGAAGTAGGAGAGGAAGGGCATCCCGAAGATCATCAGGAAGGGCATCCCCCTGGATTTGGGCAGTTTATCCCACTCTTCATGCATCACGTTTTGTGGAAAGCGTCTGTAGCAGCTCCAGTGTTGTTTTGGCTGTATGCTTTGGGTCATTGGCTTGTTAAAAGTTCTTAAACTGTCATTAAAGCCGTAGAAACATGAAAGATGTTTGATTGAACTAACAGAACTTAAAGAAAGGGATACGCCAATGTACTGCAGACATCAAGGTTGCACAATTGACGTCAGTCGTTCTCTCTTGGCTGTGGGAGTTATGTTAGGAGTAAACATGACATATTTATTGAAGCAGTAACCCCCCCCCCCATGTTTTAAATAGACCCTACGTGCTGCTGGGAAAACCTACATGATCTTCTTTGTGGTGGTTATATTCCTGGGATCCTTTTACCTCATCAACCTAATCCTGGCCGTCGTCGCCATGGCATATGAGGAACAGAACCAGGCCACGCTGGCCGAGGCCCGAGAGAAAGAGGAAAAGTTCCAGAGAATGCTGGAACAGCTTAATAATCAGGAGCATCAGGTCAGGAGTAATGTGATTATTACCGCGTTCACGTCGGTACGTTCGGGTTTGTAGCGTTAAATGAAGCGACGGCGTCTCGTTTGCAGATGGTGAACAGCGTGGCATCTCTGGCCAGTCACACGAGTCGAAGCAGAGCATCAGAAACGGCGGAGGACGGCGATGAGGTGATTAAGGACTGTAACGGCAGGATCATCCCCCGTCTGGTCATCAACAGAGCGCCGTCCCACATCAAGGTAAACTCGGACTGCTGCACGGTGGTTCCGTTCTAATCAGAAGTTCCTCTAACTGATTAAACGACTAAAATGTTTATATTTTTGCTCTTTTTAGGAAACAGAGGACGATCAGAAAACTGACGACATGTCCATCTCATCCAAACACAGCATGATGTACCTGGAGCAACCTGAACTCTTCAAGAGAACTGCCAGCGTCATGAGTGTGCTCACCACCACCAGGGAAGGTATTAGTCCAAAAGTTATTAAAATAATTACACTACATACACTGATTTATTATTATTATTATTATTATTTATTTTTTTATTTTTATTTTTTAATAATTTTTTTTATTATAATAATATTATTATTATTTATATTAATAATAATATTATTAATTATTAATTATTACTATTATTATTCAGTAGTGGTGTGATTATTATTATTATTATTGTTATTATTAGTATTATGATTATTGTTATTATTAATTATTATTATTATTATTATGCAGTAGAAGTGTTATTATTGTTAATATTAATATTATTATTTATTGATTTATTATTTTTACTATTATTATTATTAATTTTATTCATTCTTCTTCCTATTATTATTTTCTGTATTGTTATTTTAATATTATTATTAGTAATATTTATTTATAATACTACTAATAATAAATTTCTATTTTTGTTATTTATTTGTTAGTATTACTATTTTATTATATAAAATTATTAATATTATATTACATTATTATTATTATTTATTATTATAAATATTATTATTATTATTATTATTATTATTATAATAATTTTTTTTATATATATTTTTTTTTATTATTATTATTACATGGTGTTTTTTAGAACATCTTTTCTCCTTTTTGGATCTTTAGCTTTTTAATGGTTTTTAATGGTTAATTCTTTTTCTAATTTAATCCATACGTCTTGATTCCAACACAAATTGTATCAGCTGGTATGAAGGGTTTATTTTGCTTAGATTTGTACTTGTTTAAATCATGAGCAGATAAAATAAAATTAGAACTGAACACGTCTTGTTTAAATGAGGATGTTGTTGTAGAAGCAGCTAATAAAACTCAGATCCAGACTCTAAATTATTGAATGATGTGGACAGGACACATTCTGGATGAAATAAACGTTTTTGGTCTCCTCAGAGTTGGAGGAAGCTCAGCGCCCGTGTCCTCCAGGCTGGTACAAGTTTGCTGACACGTTTCTGAAGTGGGACTGCTGTGAAACCTGGGTGATCTTTAAGAAGTGGGTCCATTTTGTGGTGATGGACCCGTTTGTGGACCTGGGCATCACCATCTGCATCGTCCTCAACACGCTCTTCATGGCTATGGAGCACTACCCCATGAGTCCGGAGTTCGAGCACGTGCTCTCCGTCGGTAATCTGGTGGGTGCTGTTTCCTAAAGAGCTTAACACCGTAACACCACAGTCCAGAGAAACAACTGGTGGTTTTAATCATGTTAAATCATGTTCACCCACCGTCAGGTCTTCACCGGGATCTTCACGGCTGAAATGGTCTTCAAGCTCATCGCCCTGGACCCCTACTACTACTTCCAGGTGGGCTGGAACATCTTCGACAGCATCATCGTCACCCTCAGCCTGGTGGAGCTGGGTCTGGCCAACGTGCAGGGTCTGTCGGTGCTCAGGTCCTTCCGTCTGGTAAGCTTAAAGCCAACGCTGGTTAGTCAGTGTCCCGGTTCATCCCAGAGCTGTTGAGTGGGGCTGAGGTCAGGGCTCTGTGCAGGACACTGGAGCTTTTTGTCATGTGTGGAACAGCAAGGGACCTCTCCTAAACTGTTGGCTGCAAAGTCAGAACAATGTGACTTCCTGTATATGATGATATGACATGTAAATTCAATTATTGAAAGGGGCGTCCCAATACTTTTGTCCATATATAAGGTTGAGTTGTGGCTTTGAGCTGATCTTACGAAACATAAACGTATGATTTATTTTTCTGACTGTGTGTGTGTGGTGTGTGTGTATGTGTGTGTGTGTGTTTGTGTCTGTGTGGTGTGTGTGTATGTGTGTGGTGTGTGTGTATGTGTGTGTTTGTGTGTGTGGTGGTTTATCCTTTACTGGTTGGACTGGAGATAGCTGCGTGTCTTCAAACTGGCCAAGTCCTGGCCCACGCTCAACATGCTGATCAAGATCATCGGGAACTCTGTGGGCGCTCTGGGGAACCTGACCCTGGTGCTGGCCATCATCGTCTTCATCTTCGCCGTGGTGGGCATGCAGCTTTTCGGCAAGAGCTACAAGCACTGCGTGTGTAAGATCGCCCAGGACTGCGAGCTGCCCCGCTGGCACATGAACGACTTCTTTCACTCCTTCCTCATCGTGTTCCGCATCCTGTGTGGCGAGTGGATCGAGACCATGTGGGACTGCATGGAGGTGGCAGGAGCAGGAATGTGCTTTATGGTGTTCCTCATGGTCATGGTGATAGGGAACCTGGTGGTGAGTACCAACCCGTCCTGCTCCCCCTACCTACCTGATCAGCTCCTCAGTAGAGAGGATTCTAATAACACATGGAGTCATGATCAGATTATTTAGACGCTCTACTTATACAGAGATACACCCATTACATCAAGAATTAAGGCGCCTCAGTAGGAGCATTTTAAGGGATCTGAGAATTCATACACGCCCTCTTCTCGGGAGTGTAGGATGATGGGAAATGCGTCTGTGTAGAGAGAGCGCTAGGTTTTCTTCTGTACAGGCGTTGATGACCTCTCCTGAGCTCTCCTGAAGCTTTATTTAGCTGACGACAGCAAAAAAAGAAAAGGAAGGAAGTGGCTTATCACAGACATCTAACAAAAGTGTCAGCAGGATCAGGACGTGGGTTTAGTCTTACACACACACACACTCTTATACACACACACACACACACACTCTTATACACACACACACACACACACACTCTTATACACACACACACACACACACACTTCTATCTTCAGATCTTTGAGATAAGCAGTGCTGTGGGATTTAGAACGTCCTCGAGTCTATTTAAGTCGAATGACTCGAACCTCGGGCCGTGAGCTCAGAACCTTCTCCAGTGAGTCTCTTGGCACTCAGGGAACAAACACAGATAGCTGAGAAGCACAGCGGATCTCATACGTGCCAAGGGCTCACGCCAAAGAGCACCGGCGCATCAGCACAGTCCTCACTAATATGTCTCAGTAATATTTAGACAGTGGGAGTTATGATTCACTCGACATGTAATAAAATATTATTATTGTTATTGTTATTAATATTATTGTTATTAATATTATTATTATTATTATTATTATTAATAATAATATTATTATTATTATTAATATTATTATTATTATAATTATTACTATTATTACTGTTATTATTATTGGTGTTATTAATATTTTATTATTATTATTATTTTATTATTATTAATTCAAATTATTATTATTATTGTTATTATTATTAATATATCAATACTACTTCTAATAACAATAAAAGTTTTAGTACATGGAGAGAGAATTATATTATTATTGTTATAATTATAATTTTATTTTTTTTATTATTATTTTATATAATTTATAATTTAATTCCTGGCTGGGGAATTAAAATCATCTGTATTTTTATTTTCTGTTAACCCATTTACTTTATTTTAAACTTTTACTTTTATTTATTTTTGTTTGTCTCTGTCCTGATTTAATTCTGGTTTAACTAAATTTAATTTCTCTCCCCTTGTTCCTCTTTAAGCTCCGTCTATTTTAATGTGAGGAAATCAGATTCTGGAATGAAGGAACTCGTCTGAGAACCTAAAGGTAGAACCTCTGACCCCGGGTCTGTAGAGAGTTTAATATTGACGTACCACGGCGGACTGGATTTAAACTGGAGAGCTCTTATTTATACCAGTCACACCAGTTATACCAGTCCTGACTGAAACATTAGATTTATTTTTGATGTCCAGGTTATTGCTTGTTTCTCTCGGCTCTGTGTTAAACCCGAGGTTCTTCCCTAAACCTGTTCCTCTGTGTTCTCCTCAGGTTCTGAACCTGTTCCTCTGTGTTCACCCCAGGTTCTGAACCTGTTCCTCTGTGTTCACGCCAGGTTCTGAACCTGTTCCTCTGTGTTCTCCTCAGGTTCTGAACCTGTTCCTCTGTGTTCACGCCAGGTTCTGAACCTGTTCCTCTGTGTTCTCCTCAGGTTCTGAACCTGTTCCTCTGTGTTCACGCCAGGTTCTGAACCTGTTCCTCTGTGTTCACCCCAGGTTCTGAACCTGTTCCTCTGTGTTCACGCCAGGTTCTGAACCTGTTCCTCTGTGTTCTCCTCAGGTTCTGAACCTGTTCCTCTGTGTTCACGCCAGGTTCTGAACCTGTTCCTCTGTGTTCACCCCAGGTTCTGAACAGGTTCTGAACCTGTTCCTCTGTGTTCACCCCAGGTTCTGAACCTGTTCCTCTGTGCTCACCTCAGGTTCTGAACCTGTTCCTCTGTGTTCTCCTCAGGTTCTGAACCTCTTCCTCTGTGTTCTCCTCAGGTTCTGAACCTCTTCCTCGCTCTGCTCCTCAGCTCGTTCAGCGGCGACAACCTCTCCGGGGGTGACGAGGATGGAGAGCTAAACAACCTCCAGATTGCCATAGGCCGCATCACCCGGGGCATTGGCTGGGTCAGGAGCTTCATCGTGGGCATGATCCTCAAGCTGCTGTGCAGGAGGAGTCCTGAGGATGAGGAGGAAGGAGGAGGAGGAGACGAAGAGGACAAAAAGGAGACGATCATTTTAAATCATTTTGATGATGGGAAGATGGCGGACGGCGTGAGCAACTCTCTAGAGGCTCAGACTCTAAACGTGCCGATCGCCAAAGAAGAGTCTGATGATGAAGATGATGACGATGAGGAGGAGTCTGATGGTCCATCTGAAGCAGATGCAGAAGAAAAAGTTTATATTCATATTGTCATTACATTCATTATTTAATTCTCTTGTTTTTATCTGGGTTAGGTTTAGGGGTTTGGGTTTGGGTTGGGGTAAGAGATTAGGGTTTGGGTTAGGGGTGAGGGTTTGGGTTTGGGTTGGGGTAAGAGATTAGGGTTTGGGTTAGGGGTGAGGTTTTGGGTTTGGGTTGGGGTAAGAGATTAGGGTTTGGGTTAGGGGTTAGGGTTGGGTTAGGGGTGAGGGTTTGGGTTAAATAAGGGGTAAGGGTTATGGGTGAGGGGTTAGGGTTAGGGTTTGGGTTGGGTAAGGGGTTAGGGTTATGGGTTTGGGTTGGGGTTGGGGTTATGGGTGAGGGGTTAGGGTTTGGATAGGGTTGGGTAAGTGGTTTGGGTTGGGGTTATGGGTGAGGGGTTAGGGTTGGGGTTAGGGTTGGGTAAGGGGTTTGGGTTATGGGTGAGGGGTTAGGGACGGGGTTAGGGTTGGGGTTATCGGTGAGGGGTTAGGGTTGGGTAAGGGGTTTGGGTTGGGGTTATGGGTGAGGGGTTAGGGTTTGGATAGGGTTGGGTAAGGGGTTTGGGTTGGGGTTATGGGTGAGGGGTGAGGGGTTAGGGTTTGGATAGGGTTGGGTAAGGGGTTTGGGTTGGGGTTATGGGTGAGGGGTGAGGGGTTAGGGTTTGGATAGGGTTGGGTAAGGGGTTTGGGTTGGGGTTATGGGTGAGGGGTTAGGGTTGGGGTTAGGGTTGGGGTTATGGGTGAGGGGTGAGGGGTTAGGGTTGGGTAAGGGGTTTGGGTTGGGGTTAGGTTTGGGGTATAACGTCTCTCTGCTCTCCACAGTGCCAGTGTGCTCTGAATGATGGTGACTCCTCAGAATGCAGCACCGTGGACTACAGGCCCCCAGAACCTCCACCAGAGGAGGACGAGGAGGAGCCTGAACCTGATGATCCAGAGGCCTGTTTCACTGAAGGTGAGTTATGGCTTTAATGCATTTATTCATTTTTATAAAGCATCTGCTAAACGCTGGAAACGAAATGCTGCATTTGTTCATTCTGTTTTCTCTCAGGCTGTGTGAGACGATGGCCCTGTCTGGACGTGGATATATCTCAGGGGAGAGGAAAGAGCTGGTGGAACCTCCGCAGGACCTGCTTCACCATCGTGGAACACGACTACTTTGAAACCTTCATCATCTTCATGATTCTCCTCAGTAGTGGAGCGCTGGTGTGTTCAAGGGTTTCTGTTTCATTCTAGAAATGAATAAATAAATATGAATGTGTTTATTAGTGTGTTTATGTGCCACGCCCCTCTCTCCAGGAGCACATGTTAGAAAAGTCTGTGATTGGTCTCTGGCTAATTACCCACAGCTGCACCCCATCTGAGGTAATCAGCTGATGGGATTTAAGAAGGCAGCTTGGGAACAATCAGCGGAGACCATTTTGATTTTCTTTTGAACTTGGTTCGGTTCGGTTCCTTGCTTATGTTAGCTGTCTGTTAGCGCCTGTCTGTTAGCGCCTGTCTGTTAGCGCCTGTCTGTTAGCGCCTGTCTGTTAGCTCCTGTCTTTGTCTGTTAGCTCCTGCCTTTGTCTGTTAGCTCCTGCCTTTGTCTGTTAGCTCTTGTCTGTTAGCTTCCGTCTCTGTCGGTCTGTTAGCTCCTGTCTGTTAGCTCCTGCCTGTTAGCTCCTGTCTGTCCCCGCTCACTTTTTAGTCCCGACTTCTGCTGCACTGTGTGCACTGCCGATCGTGCCCACAAGCGGGGCGCCCAGCCGGCCGGTAGCAGAGCTGACATTGGAACTCCTAAAGTACTTTATTTTTGAACCCGTGTGTTTTTGTGTCTCAGGCCTTTGAGGACATTTACATCGAGCAGCGACGGGTGATAAAGATTATCCTGGAGTACGCCGACAAAGTCTTCACCTACATCTTTATCGTGGAGATGCTGCTGAAGTGGGTGGCGTACGGCTTTAAGACCTACTTCACCAACGCCTGGTGCTGGCTGGACTTCCTGATTGTTGACGTGAGTTGATTTTTTTCATAGTTTAGATTTTCTGCTGGATTCATTTATTTATTATTATTATTATTTATTTTACTGAAGGTGTCGATCATCAGTCTGACGGCCAACTGGCTGGGCTACTCCGAACTGGGACCAATAAAATCCCTCCGAACCCTGAGGGCGCTCCGGCCGCTGCGTGCCTTGTCCAGATTCGAAGGCATGAGGGTGAGAACGTGGTCTTTGTCTCGGTGTTTTGGTGTGAGTGTGGCTCCCGGTCCGACCGTTCTGACCGCGCCTCTCGTGCAGGTGGTTGTGAACGCGCTGGTGGGCGCCATTCCTTCCATCATGAACGTGCTGCTGGTGTGTCTAATCTTCTGGCTGATCTTCAGCATCATGGGCGTCAACCTGTTCGCCGGGAAGTTCTACCGCTGCATCAACAGCACCACGGAGGAGCTGCTCCCCCTCCATCAGGTGAACAACCTGAGCGACTGCATGGTGCTCATACAGACCAATGAGGCGCGCTGGGTCAACGTCAAGGTCAACTTCGACAACGTGGGTTTGGGATACCTCTCCCTGCTGCAAGTGGTGAGCACAAATAAATAATGTATGTTTTTAATCCTGCTGAATTATCAACCGCATTAACAGAAAAGTCAGGACGGGGGCGTGTTCCCCTCTGTGTTCCATCAGCGCTCCTATTAATAAGACGTTTTAATGCTTTTATATTAATTAAAATTTTCAGCTGTAAATGTCGTGTCCTTTCTTTTTTTATCTGTTTTGCTGCAGAGGACGGGAGGTAATGCTGCACTTTGTCTTTATTAATTTATTATTTTTAATATGCAAATTTTAATAACAGTGTTTTTGGTTTTAGGCCACATTTAAAGGCTGGATGGACATCATGTACGCTGCAGTGGATTCCAGAGAGGTACCGATTCATCCCAGGACTTAAGAGTCACACATGATTGGCTAATATCTGACAGGTGGGAGGGCCTGAGAGATTTTCTCATAATTGCTGCAATAGTGGCCTCCACTGGCTGTTTGAGGTGCTGCACAGAGACGGGGGATAATGGAGAGCAGTGCGTGACTCTCTGTTCCCTGTGTGAACCCGCTTCATACAAGTAATCAGGGGCGTGTGTTGGGTACGGCCCTCCTTGGTCAGGGTCAGGGTCTGCAGCGGTGCAGGAGAGATATAAGCTGGGGAACTGGATATGACTAAATTGATGGAAAAAAGAAAAAATGCATAATTTTCCCCAAAATGCACAAGAACGACATAAATAACGTAAAATACTGCAGATTGTTTACTGTGGCCTGCTGTGTTTCATTACATTAGATGTTTGATGATTATTTTTATTTAATTTCTGTTTCTTTTTGTCCTGTAACGTTTACCAAAAGTCTCACGACGCTTCTCTGTTTCTCTGTACATTAGAATAACGTAACGTGGCGGTTCGTCCAGGATACGGAGAGAATCGTAACATGAATGCAAATTTACCCCAGACAGCAGATTTCTCCTTAACACTTAAACTCAATAAAATAAATAATTTAGGGATTATGTTTATCTTTCCCACCTTCAATTAAATAAAATCTGTCATTTGACCACTCAGTTTCTTTTCTTTGTTTGTTTTTGTTTTGTTCAGGTGGAGGAGCAGCCGTCCTATGAGATTAACATCTACATGTACCTTTACTTCGTTATCTTCATCATCTTTGGCGCATTCTTCACCCTTAACCTGTTCATTGGCGTCATCATTGACAACTTCAATCAGCAAAAGCAAAAGATGAGTGACGATGCGTTTTAAAACTGAGCGCTTAAAGAAAAATAACAATTTACTCCGGATAGAAAGAATAATTGTGTGTTTCTTATTTGCACTTTGGGGGAGAAGACCTGTTCATGACGGAGGAGCAGAAGAAGTACTACAACGCCATGAAGAAGCTGGGATCTAAGAAGCCGGTGAAGCCCATACCACGCCCCGCGGTACGCCTGATAAAACCCAGCCACACCGAGCAGGACACACGGATCTGTTAGATTATTAGTATAACCTTGTAGTTACGATATTAATTGTACGATTGATCTTCCAGAACAAGCTCCAGGGAATGGTGTTTGACTTCATCTCACAGCAGATCTTCGACATTTTCATCATGGTGCTTATTTGCCTCAACATGGTGACCATGATGGTAGAGACGGACGACCAGAGCGACGAGAAGGAGCACGTCCTCTACCAGATCAACCTGGTCTTCATCGTGGTCTTCACCAGCGAGTGCTTTCTCAAAATTATCGCGCTCCGGCAGTACTTCTTCACCATGGGGTGGAACGTCTTCGATTTCATTGTGGTCATCCTCTCCATAGCTGGTGGGTCCACCGACCTTGTTTGGAAGTTGAGGTCAGAGCGCTGGGGTCTGGACCCTGGAGCAGAGAGAGTTAAGGGCCCTGCTCAGGGGTCCAACGTTTCTGTTTTTCACACTGTTTTGTCTGTTTTCCTGAAGGTCTCATGCTGTCCGACATCATTGAGAAGTACTTCGTGTCCCCCACGCTGTTCCGCGTCATCCGCCTGGCCAGGATCGGGCGTGTGCTGCGCCTCATCAAGGGGGCGAAGGGCATCAGGACGCTGTTATTCGCTTTGATGATGTCACTTCCCGCCCTGTTTAACATCGGCCTGCTCCTCTTCCTCATCATGTTCATCTTCTCCATCTTCGGCATGTCGAACTTCGCCTACGTGAAGAAGGCCGCCGGCATCGACGACATCTTCAACTTCGAGACGTTTGGGAACAGCATCCTGTGCCTGTTTGAGATCACCACCTCGGCCGGCTGGGACGGACTCCTGCTCCCCATGCTGAACAGCGGCCCCCCCGACTGCGACCCCCACGCCGAGAACCCGGGCTCGGATGTGAAGGGCAACTGTGGGAGCCCCGGCATGGGCATCATGTTCTTCTGCAGCTACATCATCATGTCGTTTCTGGTGGTGGTGAACATGTACATCGCCATCATCCTGGAGAACTTCAACGTGGCTCAGGAGGAGAGCGGCGACCTGCTGTGTGAGGACGACTTCGAGATGTTCACCGAGACCTGGGAGAAGTTCGACACCGAGGCCACGCAGTTCCTGGACTACGACCGGGTGTTCGAATTCGTCGACGCCCTCCAGGAGCCCCTGCGCATCCACAAACCCAACAGACTCACACTGATCGGCATGAACCTGCCCGTCGTGAGCGGAGACAAAATCCACTGCGTGGACATCATGCTGGCGGTGACCCAGCACGTCCTGGGCGACACCACCGAGATGGCGGCCATGAAAGAAAGCATCGAGGCCAAGTTCACAATGAACAACCCCACTACCGCGTCCTTCGAGCCCATCACCACCACCCTGAGGAGGAAGGAGGAGGATCGGGCGGCGGCGCTCATCCAGCGAGCGTACCGCAGACATATATTCAAACGATCCGTCCGCCACGCCTGCTACATGCATCGCTCCAAGAGGAAGAACGCCAGGCGGCATGAGGACAACACGCCGCCCGAAACAGAGGGACTGGTGGCGCGCAAAATGAACACCCTGTACGGGAGTAACGCAGACCTGGCTATGGCTTTAGAGCTTCAGGCCAGGCCCACGCCAGCCAACCGTGCCTCATCTGGACTCACAGCGCCGGTCACCTACTCGCGGCCCCAAGGACGAATGATGGTGGTGCCGGTGGAAGTCAGGAGCGATACGGTCCTTCGTTCTACACCCCCGACTATAGGGGACTTCTGAGAGAATCAGGAGACAGTAATGGAATATAAAAGACCCTGGAGTCGCTCCGGCACGAACCTGACGATCGCTGGTGGATTTTTTATTCAATGTTTTTTTTGTTTTCACGTTGGTCACCCCGTTCTAGCACCGCTCCCGTCTGAGCTGTTTTATTTAAAGACCTGTGAGGACGTTCTCGGAGGTTCTCTTCATGCCAGAGCTGCTGTAAACCACTTTCTGACTCGTCTTAAGGTCTCACTTTCATTTGCACTATTTTTAAACCCCCGGTTCACGTCCTGCCAGTTTACAGCATTGAGATGGAACGAGAGGAGCGGGATCTGATCCGTTACACGGGAGGTAAACGCTCACGTGGGGCACCGAGGGCGACTTTAGGAGGCGGACGGAAAACCAGACAGCGAGAGCGCCAAGGAACCTTTACCGAAAGTCTTACAAGCTTCTCAGTTTCTTAAGAGTTAGAATAACGTAACATGGGGGTTCATCCGGGATACGGAGAGAAAATTTACCCCAGACAGCAGATTTCTCCTTGTCTGGCATCTCTTAGTGACACTTAGACATAATAAATAATAATGGTGGATGCTTTTTCCACCTTAAAATTTATTAAATCTGTCATTTGGCCAGAGCTCTTACGTATCACCGTAAAGAAACGACAATAATAATAATAATAATAATAATAATAATGATTTAGACGTATTTGCAACCTCAGAGTGATCGTTCATAACAAGCACTAAAGCTGTTTCATATTAATGGATTCTACTGTGATTTATTTTTTATATTGTTTACAGTTTTCATCTGATGTACGAACCACATTTCCAGAAAAGATGGGACATTTATTAAGACGCAGAATAAGGAATGTGTGATGTGTTTCATTCTCTTCCACCTTTATTTCACTGATAAAAGCAGAAAAAAAAGATTTCCAGTATTTCACTGATGATGGACGACTTTCTCTGTGTGTAATAGAGTTTCAGGTTGAGTTTCTTGATGCAGCGGCGACCTGTGTTAAGTGACGACTATTTTCTGAAGTGCTCCCGAGCCCATGTGGCTATGTGGTTTCTCATGCACTGCATTCTGAGAGCTCGAAGGTCACCACATTCAGCAGTGGTTTCCGTTCTTGCCCTACATTCAGCAGATTCTCTGAATCTTTTCACAATATTATGTACAGTAGATGGTGAAAAATTAAATTACTTCCACTCTCGCATTGAGAAAGGTTCTTTTTGAACTGATTGATTCTCTGATGAAGTTTGGAACACGGTGGTGAGCCACGCCCCATAATTTCACTCTTATAATTTTCACAGCATCGAATTCTAAACCTGTTTCTATTTACACTCTACAGTGAAGTTGATCAGAGAAACATTAGAAAGAAGAAGATTAAAGAGAATAAACACATCACACATTCTTCTTTTTACTGTGTTTTACTAAACGTCCCAACTTTTCTGGATATGTGGTTTATAATTCAGCAGCACAGTTTGCGTTTTATTTAAGAGGTTAAACGAACTGCCTGCTGTCTGTGTTAGTAATGATCAGAGTTATTGATCATGTCGGGTAGTTTGTGTTTATAATCATATTTATTTATTTGACTCTTTTGTAGAGCATCGTTGGGAGCTGAATATAAAGTCTTAAAATACTGACAAACGTCTTAGAAATGTCTCTGAAAGCGCGTACAGGAGTAAACAAAGCACTTTTAGGTTTTCTTTATCCTCTGTAGACACTTTGGTTTTAAAACTGGTGGGTAGAACTTCAGCAGAGGTCTCGGCTGTGAGGTCGTGCACCATCTACCTGCTTATGATTTCTTACTGAGCAGGATTTGTAAAATGTTGTTGGAATGTTACTGAGACGTTAGGACGCTTGTGTCGCCTGTATATATGATGCATAATGTGTTTTACAGACCATGTTTAGCCTTTTCTTCCTTTATATCAGAGAATTGTAAATAAAATGGACGTTCAACACCGAGCTGATGGAAAGAATTTCCTTAATTATGTTTTTTAACTGGTTTATATATATATATATATATATATATATATATATATATATGGTTTATATATATTATCGCGTCCAATTGCCCGATTGCGTCACACTTCCTCTCCACCAATGCCGATCCCCGCTCTGATTGAGGAGAACGAAGCTAACCCACGCCCCCCCCGACACGTGGGTAGCAGCCGTATGCATCTTATCACCTACACTTTGACGAGTGCAGTGCAGCTCAGCGTTGTGTACGGAGAGACACACCCTGACAGCACTCTTTCCCCGTCTCTGTGCAGGCGCCATCAACCAGCCAGCAGAGGTCGTAATTGCATCAGTTATGAGAGAGAGAGACCCCATCCGGCTTAATCCTGTCCCCATCTGTACTCAAGATCCCAGCTCTGGTGTTTCAGCATGTGTTTTTACCGCTGCGCTCCTGAGTGGCCCCCTTTTTTTTACTGTTTGTGCACAAATTCAACCAGAAACAGTCCAAAATCTCGTGAAATGCCCCACAGGCGAGCGAAAGCTGGTTTGGAGTGCGGGTGCGAGTGCAACTTGATATTAATGCTGATGGTTTGTATAGGATGTCCAACAAGCTTATGCTCAGGAGTCCACAAAGTACTTACTGGCCATAAAGACGATGTTTACATGCTGTAGGTTCCCAGAAACCTTCACTGTGCACTTTCTCTGTATGACTGGCGCCTCCAGTGGGTTATTTCACACCTTCCGCTTTTTACCATCAGTGACTACTTGGTTTCACCTCATTTGACATTTGTGCCACCCCAAATTTAATGTATAAAGTCGTAAAATATAAGAATATACAACATTTCGGGCTTCAGTAAAACTGGATAAACGTTAGTTTGATTATGTTTCGATGGTGCCTGGGTGGCATGTCTAAAATAAGGGATGCCCAGTGGTCCCCCTGATTCTGAGGATTCTTGGGATGCCGGACCCACCACGATCCTGACTAGAAAATACTAGAAAGTGTTAGGTTTTTCGGAACATAAAAACGTACATTTAATATGGGAAGTTTTACATCCAGGCCATGTGGTCTTTTGTCCAACATGTCGCCGGCTAGGCTCTCTCCCTGACTCTTACAGAGGGGGGGGGAGGCAGAGCCTGGGGCTTGTTAGCACACTTCATTGGCTCCACCAGCAGTAAAAGAGGAGGAGCCTAGACTAGTTTAAAAAAGGACGGCGGGCTCAGAGGAGCCCTCTTTCCTACGTGGTGTGTCTAGACTGCAGGAGTAAGGAGCGCCGGCCGGCTTAGCTCTGATATATATTCACAGATTATTTTTACACTTAATAAAGTGTTTTAAAGAGTACTTTCTGGACTTCCTTCGACTGCTTTCTTCAGGACCTTTTGAACAAAAGATTTATCCTAACAAATGGTAGCAGAGGATGGTTCAGGAGGTCTGAGGATAGCATCGAATCGATTCAGCTGACTGAGGTAAGACCAGGAATTCTGAAAAATCTTTTGTACTCAGTACAAGGCGCGCGCCTGCTTAAGGTAAACAGACGTTCTCTGTATATATATTAGATGCATTTATTATTTAGCGTACTGAGTGTGAAAGTGAATCTCAGAATCCGTAAGTGTCTGATTAAATTACTAAAGTATCATTAGATAGTTTAAAACTGTGAATATATGTTGGAGCTAAAAAATTTATGTTTCCTGATTGCTGAGTTTGAATCAGACCGAGCAAAATAAACGGTAAAGGGCTGTTCGGCAGAGGCTTCACCCGGAACACCATTGGAGCGAAACGTGTCTGTCTGTTTCAAAAGCAGGGGCGCGTGATTCGAAAGATCTAAGTTTTAACGAGTCTGGGACTGGGTTAATTCTATAGATCTCAAATTTTCGAGCGTTGGATCTAGAAGTCTGGCAGTTTGAAAAACGAGATTCTATGATTCGAGCGTTGGAAATAATAGGGTCTGGCAGTTTTAAAAACGAGATTCTATAATTCGAGCGTTGTAAAACCTAGGGTCTGGCAGTTTTAAAAAACGGGATTCTATGAATGAGCGAACGTTGGAAATCTATTACCTGGCAGTTCAAAGGACGGGGTTCTATGATTTGAACGTGGAAATCTTAGGCGTCTGGCAGTTTAAAAAAACGGGATTCTATGAAAAAGATTGTCCTAAAATTCGGACTTGACGGTTTTGGGAACGGAGTTCGGTTAATTAGACTACTTTAAATTCTAAATTTGGTTCGAAAACAGTACATCGGGAGTTTGTTTGTCAGTGTTTCTGTGCGTATTTATATGTAACCTTTTGTTTGTCCGCCATCTTGCACACGCGTGTTTTTCTGTCTGTCCGCCATTTTGGCTTTCTGTCTGTCCGCCATTTTGTCTTGGGAATGCAACGTGGTCTCCCGTCTATCCGCCATTTTGTTTCTTGAGAACGCAGCGTGTTTTTCTGTCTGTCCGCCATTTTGGCTCTGTCTGTACGCCATTTTGTCTTGGGAATGCAACGTGGTCTCCCGTCTATCCGCCATTTTGTTTCTTGAGAACGCAGCGTGGTTTTCTGTCTGTCCACCATTTTGGCTCTGGGAGAGCTGAGCGTGGGTTTCTGTCTGTCCACCATTTTGGCTCTGGGAGAGCTGAGCGTGGTTTTCTGTGTATCCGCCATTTTTGGCTCTATGTGAGCAGCTTGCCGTATCTTTGTCCATCGGCTATCTTTGTCTTTGTACGCCTGGATTGGGTAAGTGCTGCAGTTAATTTTATAATCAACTTTATTTTTATAATCTTAAGATAACTGAGTTAAGATGAAGTATTTATGGTACCTTATTAAGTGTGTTTTAAGTAAGTAAGTAAGTAAGTAAATTTTATTTATAAAGCACTCTTAAAACAACTTACGTTGACCAAAGTGCTGTACATCGAATAAGCATACATAACACAACATTATATTAAAAAAAGTAAAAACCAAATAAAAATACAGAGTAAGAGACAAAATAAAACAAATACAAATAGACTAAACAATTAAAATTAACACAGCTCCTCACTGTTCAAATGCCAGCTTATAAAGGTATGTTTTTAGGAGTGATTTAAAAACAGCGGCCGAAGGTGCTTGTCGAATATTAGGAGGTAGAGTGTTCCATAGCCTCGGAGCATAAACTGCAAATGCACGATCACCTTTTAGCTTCAAACGAGCCCTAGGAACAGTCAACAAATTCTGAGTGGCTGATCTTAAAGATCGCTGTGCGGTTGCGGGAGAAAGCATACCACTGAGATAAGCCGGGGCTTGACCATTAAGCGCTTTAAAAACAAATAAAAGCACTTTAAAATGAATCCTGTGCTGAACAGGCAGCCAATGTAGTGAGGCAAGGACGGGTGTAATATGGTTTCTTTTCTTGGTATTAGTCAGTAACCTTGCTGCTGCATTCTGGACTACCTGCAAGCGCCGCAACAGAGACTGACTAATCCCAATATACAGAGAATTACAGTAGTCAATTCTTGCAGAAATGAATGCATGAATAACTTTTTCCAGGTCAGAATAGCAGAGAAAAGGCTTAATCTTCGCAATATTTCTGAGCTGGAAGAAGCTATTCCTTACCACAGAGTTGATTTGTTTATCAAATCGGAGGTCAGAGTCAAAGATAACACCAAGATTTCTCACAGATGTTTTGACACATGTAGACAAGTGACCAAGGTTATTGGAGACACTATTGATGTGATGAGGACCCCCAAAAACGATAACCTCTGACTTGCTTTCATTCAGCTGAAGAAAATTGTCAGTCATCCACCTCTTTATGTCCTCAAGACAACTGCTAAGAGATGTTAACGAGCCATTGTCATTCGGTCTAATGGGAAGATAAAGCTGTATGTCATCAGCATACAGGTGAAATCTGACATTGTGCTTCCTAATTATTTGACCCAATGGCAGCATATAGAGAGAAAAAAGGAGGGGCCCTAGTATGGACCCTTGTGGAACACCACAAGAGACATCAGCAGAAGAAGAGAAATAGCTGCTAATATTCACTGAAAAGGTTCTATTTTTAAAATAAGATATGAACCAATTCAGGGCCTCTCCCTGTAACCCCACCCACTTTTCCAGGCGACCAACAAGTATGTCATGGTCAACAGTATCAAAAGCAGAACTAAGGTCCAATAAAATGAGGATGGCACAATTTCCCTCATCAACAGTAAGTAGCAAGTCATTTGTCACCTTCAGAAGAGCAGATTCAGTGCTGTGCATAGACTTAAAGCCAGATTGAAAAATCTCAAAAATACCATCTCTACTCAAAAATGGTAAAAGCTGAGAATATACAACCTTTTCCAGCAATTTAGCCAAGAATGGTAATTTAGAAATCGGCCTATAGTTACTAACCACTGTAGCATCAAGATTATGCTTTTTGAGCAGAGGTGTAACTACAGCATGTTTAAAGCACGCTGGAACAGTACCAGTGGCAAGGGAAGTATTAATGATATCCAGGACAAAAGGTCCTAATATATCAAATGTCTCCCTAACTATCTGTGGGGGCATCACATCAAGTGGGGAGGTTGTTGGCTTTGTTTTCAGCACCAAATCTGTTAATTCGGAGATTGAAACAGCCTCAAACTTTTCAAACACACCTGGGCACGGCGGTGGAAGTGGAGAATCTATACCCAAGTAAGTAATGCCAGACCTAATTGTTTCAGTTTTTTCCACAAAAAAGTTTAAAAACTCTTCACATACTCTAGGAGAAGGAACATAGCGCTCTTGAACTTTAAGGTTCTTAAACCAGGAAAGAGTGGAATTCATCCATGTGTGACATAGGACATTTTCACACATAATTAAAGAAAATCTCCTTAATCAGAGTTGTTATAGTGAATAAGATTAAAATTATGTGAGTAACACAGCGCTTGTTAGTCGTGATAGGAGATTTGCTGGGTGTATTGGTGCATGTATTATTGAGAGATTGCTATATTGTTTCTTTGTTTAATGTATGGGGTAGTGCTGGACAGTGATTTGATGTCGATGTATGTCGCGATGGAAAATGTTTCAATAACGGTGATATGATTTTTGGGCAAATTCGATCGGTGCGCATGCGTCGGTGAATGATGACGTACGCCGCATGCACGAGACCAGTGCTCAGTGTTAAGGCTTTGTTTACACTGGTTACTGTAACAAAGTAGTTTTTAAAACACATTTCACAGACTGTAATTTAGCTTTTGCTTAAGTATGTTTTGTATTAGTAATTGTTACATTTTGAATAGCATCTGTTACCGAGCAAAATAAAAATAAAAAAACGCTAAAGAAATCGCGAATTCAGTGAGTTGCGACAGGGAGTCGAGTCTTTTGTCTCGGTTCCTTTTGAAGAGCCGCGTATTTACATAGCGGCTCCCGGAAGAGTCGGTTCCTTTGTTTCGGTTAGAAGAGCCGATTCATGGATTCGAATCATTTTGCGACACATCGCTAGTGTTTATACAGTTTGAAAAAGTTTTATGTCATTTGAAATGACGCATTACACATCCCTAACTGTTTTAATTGTTGCATCATCATGTTTCTTCTATTGCATTTGAGTTAAGGACAACGTTTCTTCTATTACATTTGAATTAAAAACTACTGTTGAGGTTTGTATCCACTCCTGTTCACATTACACAGAGGAGACCCCCTGCTGTTTACTCGGAATCCTGAATTGGAAATGTTTGTGAAAGGATTTGCATCCAGAGATGCTGCAACAGACAGGAAACAAGTGGGCTTAGTTAAAATTTTAGCAAATGATACTTTGTGTCATTGTCCCTCCTATTCAATTTAAGTGGAACTATTTAAGTAAAGTTTTGTTCCAATTTTACAGGACAATGCCAGAGGTGACACTGCCGACAAAGCTGTTACACACCTTCCACTGCTCACTAACAACATTATTTGTTTACAGGTCCAGCTAACACCAGACTTTGATTGAACTAACTTTAAAATTCTGTGCTTTCCAACCGGATAAACACATTTAGAAGGTTTATTTAATATTTTATTTTCAAGATTTGATTGTAAAATTTGAAAAAGGGGGGAGTATTATGGCAGGAATAAGAATTTATGTTTAATATGCCGCTTTGTGTATTAATTAATATGCCGCTTTGTGTATTAAATCCTGTGATACATTGTGCTGGGGCAGCTGGACTGGCAGACCTACGGATATGCATGCAGATTCAGGTACGTATATGCATGCAGATTCAGGGACGCCTGGTGAAGGTAATCTTCAGCCTTACCTCCTGTTTAGAGAAAAGCGAGTTGTAGCAATCTGTAGTATCTCTCAGCGCTGCTGCTTGCACGGACTCAGATGAGATGGACTCAGGTGAGATTAACCTTTTGCGACCCTGCGGTCACATATGAGGACATTACATTTTGGTTTTGTTATGCCTTATTCCTTGACCTGCTAAACTTCGATCGATTGTCCCCATTAGTGGACACTTTTGTCTGCCAGCTAGTGGTAGCAAAAGTACTAGAACACTAATAAAGTTTGTTTGCTTCTTTATTGAGATTTTGACGTTATGTTTTGCACTTTGGTTGCATTTATGACAGGAGCGGTGGTTGCTCATTGCACGGGATTCAGGTTGTATCGGGCACAGACATGGACGGTTCGGTGTCTCTGGTTCGCCTCGCTGGCGTGTCTGGACTGTGGGAGGAAACCGGAGCACCCGGGGAAAGCCCACACGACAACATGCGGGCTCCGCGGAGGGGGGACCTTCTTGCTGTGACAGTGTGCGACGGTACTACCCACTGAGCCACCGTGTCGCCCAACTAAGGTTAAAAACATAAGGAATAGGAAAAATGCATTGAAAAAATCAAAGCTCGGGTCTCAGGAGATTAAATATAATTGCTTACATGGACTCCGGTAAGATTCAATTTAATTGGTAATATTTTTTGGAAATTGTTAATTGGCAATTGGTAATATTTGATGCTTGTGTTGTATCCGATGAATCTTTTCTAGCTAATTGATCAGGTCAACTCACTCATTTTATACTATATAGTTTATTGAAGAAGTTAGATTGGTTCAATGTGGTGCAGTAAACCTTGTGGCAATACTATGCATGATCATAGATGAGTGCAGTTTAAAGATTGAGGAAACAGTGAAGAAAATAACTTGTTAGGAGAGAAGTACATGAAGGGGGGTGACTGGAGACCCAGGTCATAGGTTTCACAGACACACAGCAACCCAGCGGGGGGTTGAGGCCATAAACTGCAGGCCCTGCATGAGTAAAGAGAAGTCTGATATTTAATCTACTGTGTACTGGCTGAGGATGGTGGACACTTATGCAGTACCAAAGATGATGTAAAAATTATGAATACCAGATCTTGCAGATGTGTGTCATGGCTGTTGTTGCATTCTGATGTTTGAGTAAAGCAGTGTTCAAGAGGCATATGGGGTGCTGAGGTACAGAATGCCAAAGTAATGACCATCAGACAAGAGGAAGGGAAAGCTGATGTGAGACTGGATGGAGACGTTATGCAGTGAAATCTCAAGACCGTGTGGGACAGTAGTGTGTTTTAATAGACATCCACCTGAAGATCTGGGTTCCATAATAAAAAGTGAGGGGTTCGGTAACATCTTATAGAGGTTTTGGATGTATTTTACAGTAAGGTATTAGAATAACAATAATTCGTGTAGAAAAAGTTTTGGTTACAAGAGTAAATTAGAAAGAGCTACAAGTGCTTGTGTTTTAGTGAGAGTAGGGATGCAGGTACCATAGTGATGTGGGGTTAATGACATTTGTAGGGAGATGTAACAATAATACAATAGAAATAGTATAGGTTGGTAGTACTTTGCAGTGAGTTAACTAAATGGAACTGTTTAAGTAGAGTTTAATGTGATTCAAGAAAGCCAAAGTGGATCAAAGCGCTGGTGATGATGAGCATGAGGGATTGGCTGACTAGGAGCAGGAGATGGTCATGTGAGAGTCTGTTGGATTGTGGGAAATGGAGTCTGTATTGTTAGAAGCAGGAGGTGTGTTAGTACCAGTGACCAAAAGTTGGGGTAAAAATCTGAATGAATAAATAATATAAGTCAGGGGTTTGTAGGACTGATGGAAGTTGATATAGCAGAGCTGTTGTTATTTTAAGTATGGCAGAGTAAATAATAAATAGTGGATTGGTGATTTTGTATTGGAAAAAATGTGATTTAGAAAATTTGAAGGCTCTCTAGCATGCGGCGATGATGAAGTAGAATAAGTGTAGAAAATGTTAGATGTAATGTGTATGCACCTTCTGCTCTGATCAGTTTGAACTGTTTGAAGTGGAATTTTATATAGCAGGAAGGGTTAATGCAGTATGAGAGACAAATTGTGAAGTGATTGTTTGTTTCCAGGGGATCACTGTCGATTGCCCTGAAGTATATGTTTGTTTCCATAGGGCCATTGTCGGTCGCGGTGAAGTGATTGTTTGTTTCCATAGGGCCATTGTCGGTCGCGGTGAAGTAATTGTTTGTTTCCAGTAGACACTGTTGTTGTACTGAGGTTTACGTTCTTTTGTCTGAGTTGTGTTTGGACAACCGAGTGAGTTGTGCCAGTGAATGTTAAAAGAATACTCGTATTCTTCGACTAGGCAGGAATCTTCTGTTCTAGGGTGTGTCTCGTTAAAACCAGTTTATCTTTGTCTTAATACGTGTTACAGATTTTGCTCGAAAGGTTGTTTAAAGCGGTCTAAAATGTCTAATTTAACACATAGAGAATTTATCCATGTCTCACCCACTAACTCAGGAACCAACCCCAACCAACATCAAAGCTTATAAAGACAATTACACCTGTTTCAGGAGCAACAAACCAGAACCGATAAACAGGGGACATTTTTCAGAAGGGATGTGTGTATGAATGGGTGTCTGTCGCTAAAACACTGAATGAACTGCCAAAGGCAGCTCACTTGCGGCCCTGACGCTAACCTTCCTTACTCGCCGGCGCCACATTGGTGTCAGAAGTGGGATCGTGGTGTTTGGGTGGCTCTGATGGTTTGGTGAGCCAATATGCCCGGTCTGTCGGAGTGCGCTAGCCCAGGTGGCTGTAGGGGCAGGGTGCCCGGTCCAGCAGTGGGTGGAAGAGCGACTCGGCAGTGTAATGGGGTGCGGTCCAGACATGGAGCCACCCAGTGGACGCTGGTGAGTGGGTCACCGGGACGGTTGACCATTAGGGAGGAAACAGTGTAGCGTCGCCACTGGGTCTGGCACGGGCTTCACCCAGAAAGCCTTGCGACAGTGGTGTCTAAGCTCACCGTGGCCGTGTATCCCGTTGTTGGGAGTGGGGTGGCTGCGGTGAGGGCTGGGTAAGTAGCTTATATGTTTGTCTGTTGTATGATTGTATGTGTGTATGAATGGGTTAAGTGGCTAGAAGGGATGTTTGGGCCATGGAAGGAAGTTATTACGAGTTTGGTGAGGTCAGTATGTGTAGGATTGATAATTTTAGTGATATGTTGTTGTTGTGGTATCCCGTGCATCAGGGTATTAATAGAAAAATTTGTGATAGAAGTAGTGTGTAGAGGAAGCAGAGGGGGGCAGGATCCACCAGTTATCCAGATGGTGTTGGCTGATTTGTCGAGATATCAGGTAGATGATGATGAGGAGGATACCCTTGAAGGTGGGCCGGAAGACCCACTTCGAGCAGTATAAGTGCTACTAACTCTGCTTAATTAAAGGTAAAACCGACCAGACAAGATGAGGAGAGAGGACCAGCACTACTAATCACACACCGTGATGAAGGAAGGAGACTTGGAAGGACTGGCAGAGGCAGACACTGAGGGGACTGGAAGACCCACTCCAAGGGACAGAAGTGGCACTAACTGGACCTGCCTACAGGGAACTAAACACAGCAGAAAGCCCGACAAAACCGACTATGTGGAAGAAGAGTCCAGCGGAATCAACGGAGCGGAACAAGACGAGGGGGGAGAATTTAGTTAGACTAGGAGAAAAAAAAAACATAAACATATAGTTCGCAGACACATAGACCATCTTTGAAAACACTAGTTAAGTGCAACACACATAGTTTAGCTACAAAACGCAAGGGGTTAGTTCAGGATTGTTTACAATGTATATATGTTTGGTACTCTGCTATTTTTAGGAAATGTTTGTGCTGCTGTGGAAACAGGTAAGACTGACAGGGGAGAATCCATAAGACATTAGGAGTCATGCAGAGACACAGGAGCTATGGGCCCCTTCTGAATATCTGCAGCTCTGTCTGGTGGAGGACAACCTGAACGGAGTTCCTGTAGAAGCCACGCACCCATTGTTTTTATTTTATTTTTCTCGTGTTTGATTTCCTATTTTTTTAAATTACTTTATTTTGATTTCCTGTTTTTATTATTTTTTGTTTGTTTGTTTGTTTCAGGGTTAGGAGCTGTTGCGATAGGTACGGTTCCTTTAGTTTAACTGGTAGCCTTTTTATTTTTAGAAACGTTTTATTGTATAAAATTCAGCCCAGTGGCCATGTAGTCAGAAGGGGTTAAATTGGGGGGTTGCTGACAGCTATCCTTATCTCCTGGGATCTAGAAACACCTAACCTATAGTTAAAAGTTATTGTGAAAGCATTAAGATGCTTTCAAGGGGGGGTTGTTAGGTTTTTCGGAACATAAAAACGTACATTTAATATGGGAAGTTTTACATCCAGGCCATGTGGTCTTTTGTCCAACATGTCGCCGGCTAGGCTCTCTCCCTGACTCTTACAGAGGGGGGGGGAGGCAGAGCCTGGGGCTTGTTAGCACACTTCATTGGCTCCACCAGCAGTAAAAGAGGAGGAGCCTAGACTAGTTTAAAAAAGGACGGCGGGCTCAGAGGAGCCCTCTTTCCTACGTGGTGTGTCTAGACTGCAGGAGTAAGGAGCGCCGGCCGGCTTAGCTCTGATATATATTCACAGATTATTTTTACACTTAATAAAGTGTTTTAAAGAGTACTTTCTGGACTTCCTTCGACTGCTTTCTTCAGGACCTTTTGAACAAAAGATTTATCCTAACAAAAGCATGAAAATAAAAAGAATAAAATAATAAAAGATGTTTGAGCTAAATAAATAATAATCTATACAGCAGCAGCAGAGACGTTTGGAAAATACTTTTAATAAAGATGCATTTTTGTGGGTTTTATGTGAATCTGGCATCCTAAATGTAATTAAGTGGCACTCCTCCAGTGTTTGCACACCTGCTTTAGTACCATGCCTATGGGCGAGGTGTGGTCCGCACTGTGGTGGTGTGTGGTGGGCACGAACTCATAACCTCTTATCTAAATAAACCATCCGGCCTCTGTTTTTTGTTCCAGATTCTGACTTTATCACGCATGAATGGTTTGATTTGCATGATGTTCAGCGACCCTGGCATCTCATTATCATGGTTTAGTCCTTTACACCCCTCTCATCTGGTGGAGGGAGGTTCATACACCTCTCTGTTTTACACCCAGTACTTTTGAGTCTCTAATGGTCACACTGGGATTGTTCGGTTCACTCGGTAGACGTTATCGACCGTCAGATCATGCATTACATGTTCTTAACCTGCTCTCTGATGGTGTTGGTAAACCTCTCAGGTAAGGGTCATCAATAATTCTTTTTAAGAGCTTTTATATTTAGCAGACGCCTGACTGAATACAGATCAAGTTTATGAAGGTTCAGGGTTTTGCTCAGGGACTCAACAGTGGCAACTCAGCAGTGCTGGGATTGACCCGATGACTAGTCCAGTTCTTTAACCACTGCCCTACAGCATGGTCATATCAGATCATATTAAAACTCATCTTTAAATGTGCTGGTTAGATCTACGATGCAGTTACAGTAAAGCCATGATAATAAAGTGCAGGAGTGTTTTGCATCTGAATCTCTTGTTTTTCTCTCTCTGCTTCCTCTGCATCTGTGTGTAAAAGAGGAAGTTCCAAACCTTCAAAACACGTCTCAAACTCTCAAACTGTGCTATTATTTACCCTGAGAAGATAAATCCATCTCATATTGCAGGTTTTTAATGCAACTTAATTAAAATGGTGTTTTTTTCCCAGTTGCACAAACTCAGAAGAGGGACAAAAAATACTAAAATACACAAAACAGCAGTATTTATACAGCAGGTCTTGGGTTTTAGTCCCAGCAGTCTTCCTCCAACACAGAGCAAGATTTTACAGGTTATACATGAAAGTATTTTTGTGGATGGGGTTAAATCCCACATAATAACACAAATACAGGCTTCCCAATAAAGCATGACTAGCTTTTCTTTTTAATTTAATTTCTGCCTTTTATTATTATTATTATTATTATTATTATTATTATTATTATTATATTTTAATGATAATAATAATTATTATTATTAATAATAAAATCGATATTATTATTATAACTATTTTATTATTATTACATTATTATTTATAATTCTTTATCAATTTATTTTTTATTATATTATTGTATTATATTATTATTATATTTTTAATATTCATAATAATCATTATTATTATTTCACTTTTGACCGTTTTTATTATTATTATAAATTTATTATAATTATAATTATTACATGATTATTATTACTATTATTAATACTATTATTTAATTATTATTATTATTATTACATTCTTTTTATTGTTGTATTAATTTATTATTATTATTTTATAAACTTTTATCAAATTAAATGATTATCGAATATCAGAAAAATGAAGGTAGAATTTTGTGATGTGAATTTCATTCCTTAATCTCTTAGTACATTTTCATTTGATTTGTATTCACAAACATAAACAAAAACACATCTGAATGACCAAAAATATGTGGACACCAGACTATGAGCATGTTGGACATTCCAAAGCGTAAAACAATAAGATAAAGTTATTTATTGTGGTGCACAAAACAGTTTTGTTAAATTTTACAGTTACATTTTTACCTGCATGTTGTTTAATCGAGGTTTATCATAATTCACAATTACAGAAGATACACAACAGCATTCAGACTAGCACTCGCACTCCTCAGAAGATTGTTAGAATTAACTTATAAACTTATTAACCCTGAACTGTAAATTAAGACAGGTGGAAAAGTGGTCCGATGTCAAGTGTTTATTTTAAAAGAAGGAGTTTTATGGGGAGTAGTGTCCACATAATTTTGGACATTTAGTTTATGACAAAGAAAAACAAACTGATGAGGGATAAAAGTATTTGGAGGTTTTTTTAAACACAATTCAGCTTCATCAGTGTGGAAACGGAGCTTCAACCAAAAATAAAAATCCGGCGGCGTCCTGCGATCATAAAATGAGCAATAATAACGAGGAGAATTAAAATAGATCTAACACCCCACTGTACATCTACATCGTGTTCTAACAGGGTATGTGTTCCTAATAAAGAGTCTGGTACATTTAAACAGTGTTTAACCACCAAGATAAGCTCCTGTATTTAATACACTCATACCAGTATAACCAGTATGTTACATCTCCTGTTCTAATGATGGTTGGGTTTAAGTGTAGACATTTAGACATGCAGTTACAACCGTTACAAAGCATATACATCAAGTTTAAACATATATACTGCAAATCATCATTCATTTTTATATCAATATTGTTTTATTAGAAACAAAATTATTCATATATTTATTTTCAATTTAAACATTTACATTAAAACATTCCTGTACTTACGACTGGTTTGATGTCACATGTCCTAATAATAATTAGTAAAGCTTTCTTTCACAGTCCTCTAGTCTCCAGGTATGGACCAACCCCAAGTGTGGGGTACAAACTTGGGTACCATGATGGTACCTGTACATAATTATCTAGTACTTTGGACTTTGTACCTCGGTTTAATACCTAGAACTTTAAGGACTGTAAGAGAAATAATTTCCATTGTCTTACAGCAGGGGGCGCTCTGTGGCGCTTCTGTAAAACACACTCAGCTTCCGGCCGGGCACCAAATGCAAAGTAGCGCAACCAAGTATTAACACTCTACTCTGTATGAACTCTGAAGGTTTACCTGTTTTACCTGCAGGAGCAGCGCTGAAGCTTCAGGTTCAGCAGAAGCCCAGGTATTATGGTGTCAAAGTGGGAAGGCAGGTGGGATTCATATGTTCCAACACTGGTCCCCTCCAGGATTCTCTTGAGGTGGAGTGGTACAAGGTCAAGGCGTTTGAAGAACGGACCAAAGTGTTAAGTGATCGGGGTCATCCATTTACGAACCCCAGAGCGATCAAGAACAAGGGGCATTTAATTATCAACAAGGTGGAGGCTGAGGACAGCGGCATCTACTTCTGCAAAATAAACAAGACCTGGGGATTTGGAACTGAGCTACAAGTGTTCCGTAAGTGTGTGTGTGGTTGTGTGTGGTTGTTATGTACCTGCTCTTTAGTTCCTGGTTTTTATTTTAAATATTTCTGAATGTTTCCTCTCCACCAGGGCGCACTGATCTAAGTGCCTCTGAATGGAGGAGCAACATGAAGGACATGATCATCGTCCTCCAGGGTTTACTGCTGGTGCTGTGTATCGTTCTTCCCTTGGTCCGCTTTTTCACACTGGTGAGAGCTGCACCCATCAACACACAGATATAATCCATTTTGGCAAAATTCAAAGGTCAAAACCGTTTTTGATCTTAAAACCTGAGCTTGGTAAGTTCCTCTGATGATCTTCACCATCGTCTCTTTAGAATTCAGGAGGTGTGAATGAACCTCTGTGTAGTCTGAACATTCTGGGTACTTCCCTTGTCCTGAGGGTCAAAAATAATCCGTTTTAACTGAAAGCCCTAAAATAAAGCAGCTTCATTTACGTTAAAACCATAAATCTACGTATTTTGCATAAAGAAACCACCGGTCATCAGTCACAAACATTGCGAATATCAGGGTCACTCTAGGAGTCGTGACATTTTAATTTCACTATTTAGGGGGATTTTTCCAACACTGTTTAATGTTCAGCACAATTTATTCTGCTCCCATAAATAATTTTACACACTTTACACTCTTTTATTCATCAGAAACAAGAGTTTTCCCATCTGGACACCTGACTATGAGCTTTTTGGACACCACGATTCAAAAACAACTATAGTAGCTGTGTAATTAATGTAATAGAAAGAACATACCATGGGTGTACCTAATAAAGTGCTCAGTGTGTGTATAAATCTGAAAACCATTAAATATCTGACCCGACTTTGTAGATTAAGCCACAGCAGTGCAAAAACGCTTCAGAGTTGATGTGTGCAGTGAGCATGATGTGTGCAGTGAGTCTGATGTGTGCAGTGAGTCTGATGTGTGCAGTGAGTCTGATGTGTGCAGTGAGCATGATGTGCAGTGAGTCTGATGTGTGCAGTGAGTCTGATGTGTGCAGTGAGTCTGATGTGTGCAGTGAGTCTGATGTGTGCAGTGAGCATGATGTGTGCAGTGAAACATCTTATCTGTTTGCAGCTTCACTTCCTTTGACTCTTTGTTACAGGAGAATAAAGAGGAAGTGGTGTATGAGGAGCCGGTGGAGGATCACACATATGAGGTGATGTTTTTATTATGTGTCATTAATATTGGGACAGTGTGTAGATGTGATGTGTATTTAGACCTGGAGCCTGTAGCTGTTTCTGGTTGGCTAACTCCAGTGTGGTGGGTCTCAGTCACTGCAGCATCAGAAAGAGGAAGTGATTAAAAATAGAGAACAGACCGACCGGCTTCATAATATTGTTTTTGACTTTCACACCATTTATGGTGTTTTACTCATTCACAACTTTTAGTAGTTTTGTTTTTTTTGTTTTTCCCCTCCAGATTTAGTCGTATTCAGTTCCCCAATTGTGTTTCACCTCTCCTGCTGCAGACCTTTACTCCTGATTGAATGAATGACTGAATGAGTGCACATGTGAGTTCTCACTCTCTCTGTTTCTGTGTCTCTCAGGGTTTGGAGATCGAGCACTGTGGGGATTTGTACGAGGATCTAACTGCTTATTCTCAAATACCCGAAACAGACGCCCCCTGGCAGGTCGAGTCCCCAGACGAGGAGTAATACAGGTTAATCAAAATCATCAATCATCACGATAACAGGGAATCAAACTGAAGTCCACCAGTGTCATTATATTATATATTATACTTTATATAGCGGATCCCCAAACTGTAGGTACATCACAATGTTTCTATAGGAAACACAGGGGAGCACAAAACCTGGACCCCTGAGCGACTCGGCTCACCTTTTATTACCGTTACTGTAATAAATGTACTTCATTGTTTTCATGTATCACATTGTCAGTGTTGCTTAATCGTTTTTAAGCTGGAGCTTGTTGTGTTCATGTTTTAAGGTGCTCAGTGTGTCAGAAAATTAAAACGATTTATTACATCTCAGGAAAGATTTTTTTATAAATTTGTTTACCAGAATAAACGTGGCCACCAGTTTCTCTCTCTTGTGCACTTTATTTTCAAACACGTGACCAACAGTTTCGGCTTTTTCTCCACAACACCAACATGTGCACACGATTACCACCGCTTTATCCTGGACCCTGGAAATTTGTGCCTCATTGTGTGCTCCATTTATCCACCAAACGGGACAAAGCACTAAGATAATAATGACATGATAGTGTGTGTTGCTCTGGTATGAGTGTAGCAGATGCAGCAGTGTTGTTAGGATTTTTAAATATTGCTTATTAGGAACACAGACCCTGTATTTATGCACAATGTTTCTAAATCCTCCAAACTTTAATCATTGGACACTTTCTCGATAATCATAAACATATTGGCCACTTAAACACAACAGCAACTGAATGCGTGATAAGTGGCAGTCTTTTACATCACTGCGGGGAAAATTCAGTCCGTTTGCATAATTACCTTAATTTAGCCACATCGGAGCTCTCGAGCATGACCTGCCTGTTTCATGTTCAGCCGCGGCATATTAATGAGCTTCAAGTCAGGATGTTGATGAGGCCACTATAAAACCTTACGCTTGTTTCTTTGAGTTGTTTAGACGTGGACGTGCTCTTGTATTTCAGGGTTTTTGATGCTTTTTTAGAATAATTTTGGGATTCACATGTTCCAGGATAATTGCTCTCACTGTTGTTCAGTGAAATCCCAGAGCCTTGGAAATGTCAAACATATTAATAGATTTTTAAATAACTTTTCTCTTCTGAAACTTTATTCCTTTTGAAATTAAGTGTGCTAAGATTGTAGGTAATATTTAGATTTATCAGGGTGCCAGTAATCAATACCGAATGTGTCTAGTCTAACTGAACCCAGTTATTAACTAACGGGGCAATTCAATTCCACATAGGCTCAGTTGGTGTTGGATAAATGGTTTATATTTTAATATCTAAACCTATATTTGTATTTACTCTCAAATTGTGGTTAAATATTTGCTTTTAACCTTCAATATGTTTAACTGTCACTTTAAAAGTCACTTTGAATAAATACAGCTACAGTTAATGTCATAAATAAAAACGTTCATGGTTTGGCTTTTAAAACTCTGACTCTGTGCAGAATAATCTGACACAAGAATGCTTTTATATAGTTTATATAAATAAATGTGCTTTATTATTCATACAGTTAGTGTAGCATCCCCCTTTAAATGATGGCTTGAGACTTGACTGATGGTATAAATTGCATTTATTGCTTCTCCTTGACAGCTTACGTTAAACCTTCTGAGCAAAAATACAAAATAATTAGCACTTACTAAACAAATACAAAAACATTGTTATTCTTTGGGGTTATTTACACTCCCACCAAATTATATGTGTTTTAACTAAAGAACATGCACATATAATTTCCACATTTGAAATAACTCTTAATGTTTCACAGTTTACAGTCCTTGTACCATTCTAAACCGCTTCTAGCAATAAAACCAACTTTTGAACTGGTCGTTCTACCACTGAAGGCTTTCCAAGACGTTCACCTTTTTTGTTTAAATTTCTATCTCCTAAAGAGATTTTAGCCCTTCTAACCAGACCGTCCTTATCAATAACAGTCTCTATGACCCTTCCGAGTCTCCAGCAGTTCCTTGGTAAAGTGTCCTGTGAGTCTATCACTACATCTCCAATTTGCAAGTTCCTTTTAGTAATATGCCAACGCTGTCTTGCTATGATGTTGTGCAAGTACTCCTTTTTCCAACGACTCCAAAATTGTTCTGTCAGATACTGAACTTGACGCCATCTTTTGCGACCATACAGATCTTCTCTTTCAAATTTACCTGGAGGAGGTAAAGCTGTGATGGATTTCATAGTGATTAGATGATTTGGTGTGAGAGGCTCCAAACTGTTGGGACTATTCAGATTGTCGACAGTGAGTGGACGATTGTTAATTATTGCCATAGCTTCATAGAGAAAGGTCCGTAGAGATGAGTCGGTGAGTCTTCCTGACGAAAGTAGAAGTGTGGCATTTAACACGTTTCTCACAGTCTTTATTTGCCTCTCCCATACTCCTCCTGCATGGCTGGAATGAGGTGCATTCAAAACAAATTCACACTGATTTTCCGTAAGAAAGGTTTTCAGTCTATCCATATCAAGTTCTTGTAATGCAGCCTTCAATTCATTCTTTGCACCTACAAAGTTTGTGCCTTGGTCACACTTTATCTGACGAACAGTACCTCGTAATGCAATAAAGCATCTCAAGCTGTTAATAAATGCATCAGTTGACATGTCTTCTAACATCTCAATATGAATGGCACGAGAACAAAAGCAAGTAAGGAGCAAACCATACCTTTTGTGTTGCTTTCTGCCCTGTTTAGTCAGAAATGGACCAAAACAGTCCATCCCGCAAAAAGTGAACGGTGGTGAGGGTTCTACCCGTTCTGTAGGTAGGTCACTCATTCTTTGACCTTCAACTGGTCTTCTGAGCTTTCGACATGTAACACACTGATGAATGTGAGATGCAACTGCTCTGTTTAGTCCAGTAATCCAATAGCCATTGGATCTGATTTCATTGATAGTGAAGCCTTTGCCCTGGTGTTTTACCTTCTCATGGTAATGAGCAATTATCAAACTGGTTATGTGATGACCTTTAGGGATGACCTTTGGGTGTTTGAATGAACTTGAGGAGGATGAATGACCAAGTCTTCCTCCCACCTTGAGTACACCATCTTTATCCAGAAAGACATCAAGACTGTACAGTTTGTTGTGAACTGGCAATTGACTTCCCTTGCTCAACAGCTTTATTTCATTTTCATAAGCTTGCTTTTGTAGATCTTTGATGAAAAGAAGCTCTGCGCTTTGCCTTTCTTTTACCGTGGAGAGTGTATTTGATTTGTCTTTCTTTACACGACGTAAAAGACGTGCTACTGCTTTGATGGCTCGTGACCATGAGGAAAACTTAGACAGCCTGTCTGCAAGGGTCACTTGTTCTTTGGTCCTTGTCTGAAGTACATGGGACCTTTTGACTTCCGGATCTCCTATTGGAAGATCATGGATCAATTCTGTTGAAGGTTTAATTTCCTTTTGCCATAAAAACTTGGGGCCCGTAAACCAATTAGATGAAAGTAGCTCATCTATCGTTCTTCCTCTGGAGGCATTATCGGCGGGATTCTCATCAGTTGATATATAGGCCCACTGTTGAGGATTCGAGCAGTGGCGTATTTTCTGTACTCTATTTGCTACAAAGGTGTGGAAGCGTCGAGCATCGTTGTTTATATACCCTAATACAACTTTGGAATCCGTCCAAAAGAACTCTTCCACGTTGGTGTAGCTTAGCTCTTCTTTGAGCATGTTGCTAACTGTGACTGAGACTACTGCTGCTGTCAGTTCCAGTCTGGGTATGGTAACTACCTTCAAAGGAGAAACACGGGCCTTGCCCATGATAAGAGCACAATGAACTTCTCCCTTTTCATTTTTCAACCTCAGGTAGGAGCATTGACCATATCCCTTATTGCTAGCATCTGAAAAGTGGTGTAGTTCCCTTTTATTCACCTTCCCAAAGTTAGTTGGTACATAACATCGGGCTATACTAATTCTTTCTAAGTTTGTGAGATCATCTAGCCATCTCTCCCACCGTGGCCTTAGTCTTTCAGGTAGTAGATCATCCCAACCAGTACCTTGATGGCACATCTCCTGCAGGATCCCTTTGCCATTAAGGAGATATGGAGCGACAATACCCAGGGGATCGTAGATGGAGGCAACAGTGGACAGTATGCCCCGACGTGTTGCTGGTTGGTCCTTTGCTGTAATTTTGAATGTGAAACTGTCACTTTCAATGTCCCAGTGAATTCCAAGTGCTCTCTCAAGAGACATATCATTCAATGTGAGGTTTTTCGTTTTAGTGTCTGTTGCACGTTCTGATGGAGGAATACTCTGTAGGACCACATTACTATTTGATACGAATTTGTGAAGACGGAGACCACCATTTGCACATAGTTCACGTGCTTCTAGTGCCAGCTCAATAGCCCTTTCTGCTGACTCTACACTTGTTACTCCATCGTCCACATAAAAGTCTCTTGCAATGAATTGTGCACCCATTGGATATAAATGACTGTTATCTTTTGCCAGCTGTTTTAGCCCATAGTTCGCACAACCTGGAGAAGACACTGCACCAAATAGATGGACTTTCATTCGGTAGTCTCGGGGTTGTGTGTTAGTGTCTCCATTTGTCCACCACAAGAAACGTAGATAATCACGGTCTTTAATTGGGACATGAAATTGATGGAACATTTTCTCAGTGTCACACATCAAAGCAATGTGATGCTGGCGAAAGCGAATGAGAACACCTGTTAGATTGTTTATCATATCCGGACCTGACAGTAGGTGTTCATTGAGGCTGTTACCTTTGTGTCTTGCAGAGCAGTCAAATACAACTCGCAACTTGTCCGGCTTTTTTGAGTGATATACTCCATGATGAGGAATGTACCATTTTTCACCACCAGCACCTTCTTCATGTACTTCCTCTACATCACCTCTTTCAATGAGATCCTTCATATAGATAATGTAATTATCCTTGTACTTCTCATTTACAGAGAATTTCCTTTTTAGGTGATTGAGTCTTATTATAGCAAGCTGCCGGTTGTCAGGCAGACATGGTCGTTCCTTAAATGGCAGGGGCATTTCATAATGTCCTTGTTCATTTTTCCTTATGCCTTTCCTCAGTATGTCCAGAAAAATTAGATCCTCTTGAGAGACAGTTTTGCCATCTCCATGGGTGTCCTTAAAATCAGACTCGAGAATTTTGATTGCATCGACTGGTGTCATTGCAGGGAGCTCTTTAACAGTTACTCGATGACAATGACCAGTTGCCATAAATGTACCAGCTTGCAGTGTTGAGCAGCCTACAATACTCCACCCCAAATCTGTAAGAATTGCATATGGCTCATTATCTTTACCAGATATGACCCTCCTTGGGACTAGAGTTCGGGGGCAGTTGTATCCAATTAGGAGACCGACCTCACAGTCAAGAAGAGGAGGTAAACTATCTGCGATGGTTGTGAGGTGTTCCCAATGTTTTGCCGTCTCACGAGTTGGTATGTGCTCTCGATTTGCAGGTATACAGTCCTTTGTGTAGGTAGAAGGGAGGTCAATATGTATAGTGGAGTCATAGCCTCTTACACAAAGGTCAGAAACTCTTTCACTTTTCATGATTCTATTTGCTCCCATCATTGTAGTAAGTTTTAGTTTTACTGGCTGTGTAGCCACCTGTAATTCCTTGCTTACATCTTCATCAATAAAGGTGGTGTCACTCTGCGTATCCAAAAGCGCATAAACAAGCTTTTCTTTAGATGGATTCCTTTTATAAGACACCCATACCGGCACTATCATTGAGGTACTAACTTCTTGACCTTTACTATGGACATTGAGTGACATAACAGCCGTAGGCTCAGTTTCATGCTTTGGTCGCGAATCCTTGCTTTGCCAGGGTCCCTTAGTGGTTTTCTTATAGTTGTCGTCATGGAGACAAGTAGGGTGTCTACCTTTACACAACTCACAGGTGTGTCGACGCCGACATTCCTTGGCACCATGGCCCAGCCTTAAACAACCATAGCACAGCCTGTTGTCTTTAACATAAGCCCTTCTGCTTTCTAGAGACTTGGACATAAACTCTGGGCACTTATGCAGATAATGACCGGTATCGTGACACAGCATACACTGAGTTTTCTTTCTTTCTTGATTTGCTGGGTGATCATTACTGTCTTCAAGAGTTTGAGTGTTCAAGACACTGGCCTTATTCCTTTTAATCTTTGTGTTCCTTTGATCATTGTAAGACTCAGATGAACGTAGTGCAAAGGTGGAAGTGATTGGATTGCAGGCAATTTCTGCTTCTAGTGTCATGAACTGAACAAAATCCTGGAAACAGGGAAATTCCTTTCCTTCTGTGAGGGCTATTGTGACCTGACGGTTCCATCGAGTAGCTAGCCAGTCTGGTAATTTTAGTGTCAACTTTTGATTTTCTTCGCAATCATTTAGAATGTCCAAACCCTTCACATGAGGCATTGCCTGCAGACATGCATTCAAGATATCAGAGAAATCTCTTAATCCTTCAGCATCCTTGGACTGTAATTTCGGCCAATCTGACAGCTTCTCTCTAAAGGCTCTTTGAATTATAAATGGCTGGCCATATCGCCGATTTAACTTCTTCCACGCATCATTATAAGCTTCCTCGTCCTTACGATAGAAGGTGCCCTCAAGATATTTTTGGGCCGAACCACTGACATATCTCTTAAGAAAGTGCAGTTTGTCCGATGCAGGGATGTTCTTTCTATCTATTAGTGACATAAATGAAGCTTTCCATTCAATGAAGTGAAGTGGATTGCCATTAAACACTGTTGGTTCTGGAACTGGCAGTCTGTTCATGGCTATGCTGTCTTGAACAGCTTGGGCTAAGAAAGATATGTCGTTTGTTGAAGTTGATCGGACTTCATTAGACTGCTGATTGGCAGAGTGAGACACATGACTTTGACTTGCAGGATCCCTGTGAACTGAATAAATGTCATTTTCTTGTTTCACTTCTCTGTCATAAGCTTCTAGTCTGGCGTGAGCAGCCTTGACGCTCTTTTCAGCTTGCAAGCATTCTAATTCGGACTTGTGAATTTCTAATTCCTTTTTCTGTTGTTCCTCCATGGTTCTTATCCGTTCCTTAACTTTCCTTTCCTCCTGTAAGACCTTGTATTCAGCCTCTTTTGCTGCTAATTCTGCAGCTGCATCTGCTCGTTTGGCTGCAATGCAAGAGGAATCGGAGTGATGACTGATGCTTGACTGTGAAGCTGTTGAACCATATATGGAACAAGCGTAGTCAGGAACAAGTAGCTCACGCAGACGTTGCCTTTCGATTTCAGCATCAAATTCTCCATTTACACCAGTTAATCTCTCATAAATTATTTTGATAATGTCTTTAGTCACGGCATCACAGGCATCAACCTTACGCCTTACATCAGCAGCAGGTGGAATGTATTCTCTTAATTCGTCATAAAGTTTGTTAATGTCACCCTTTGCCCCTTCGAGACTGTCTATTAGCGATGTCAAATGCCTTTCTGAAATATCTAATTTCAATTCTTGCCTTGCCTTTCGGGCTTGTACTTTCCATTGTTCATACAAACTTAAAAGTCTTTTCTCTTTTTTATGAAATTCCTCCTTTTGATAAGTTTGCATTTTTTCTGTAAGAACTCGTGGGCGTTCAGATCTTCTGGGCAGCTCTTTAGTGTTTTGAACATTACCTTTTAGTTCAGTTAGAATTTTTTCTTTAGTCTGTATGCTTTCCTTTATTTCACGTCTTACTGCGCCCTCTGTAGTTTCTCTTTGGAGAATGTCTCTGCCTTCTTCAATCTCTCTTTGAAGAGTAATAATCTGCTCTTCGTTGTCCTTTGTGTTTGATGTGGACGTGGACATGTTTCAGGTCTTAATGTAGCAGTGTGCCTTAAAACTTTCTTGACCACCACACCGACTCTGTGCTGTCCGTGTATTTATCCGTAAAATAGGGTGACCATATTTTCATTTGGGATAACCAGGACACCTTGGAGCGGGGGGGGGGGGGGGGGGGGTACCAGGACACCTTGGAGCGGGGGGGGGGGGGGGGGGGGTGTACCAGGACACCTTGGAGCGGGGGGGGGTGCCAGAACACCGTCAACAATAGCCTCGGTCTTAGTTCGGGCACAACTAAACTTTTTGGCTGTGTCTGAATCGGGGAGGGTCTTTTTCAACAATGAACTTGTGCAGTCCATAGATCTATAACTGTTGTGATGTTTCACTGTGTGAAATGACCATGCAGCCTCCGCTGCATTCACTGCATCCTCGTTCCCTGGTTTGACAAAGTACTGTGTGATCGAGCTAGCACTACTCTCGCCTCGTACAGCTGTTTTAAGCTTCTCGGTGTCCAGGTGGCTTTTCAGATCCCTTGCACCTCCATTGGACACCGAGACATATGTGCCTGTGTAGCACATGTGAACGGGTCTCACGTCGAATAATGGCCACACCACGACAGGACAGTCGGTCTTCAATGTTTATTGCTGAACACAATACATGGGCAGAGTTAGCACATGCACACACGCACGTAGACACACCCTCTCTTTCCCTCTCCCATTCAGCATTCACCATGAGACTGTCTAAATAAAATGTAAATACTTTGTACCGTAAATAAAATGATCGGCCGTGTACTTTTTTAAGATTAACTGACTAGGTAGAAACTTTCTTTTTTGCTTCGCTACACGAAATCATCACACAAATAACCAAAACTGAGGTTAATATAATCACATAAGGTAGCTATTTATCACAATGGCCAACAATGAATTATTATTTATAGAACTGAACCTCTTTTTAACAGTTTAAAACAGTTAAAACAGTTAATACACTGGTAAAACGTACCTGAACACAATACATGGGCAGAGTTAGCACATGCACACACGCACGTAGACACACCCTCTCTTTCCCTCTCCTGCACAAAGTGGAAACTCATTAGCATAAATGCTGGGTTTAAAAATGCCATCTAAGCTGTAACTTTAGCGAAAACAGCGATACAGCTTCACTCTGATGTTATAACATCCTTACTTGGCAAATTACTACAGGTTATAGAGCTTTAATACTCTAAAAGAGGGATATTTACAAGAGAGAGAGTGAATCGCATCTTACCCATTCAGCATTCACCATGAGACTGTGAAATGCCCGGGAAAACACGGAGCTTTCAGGCGTGGTGTCGCGCTAACTAGTGCCCCACGTGAAACAGGAAAAGGGGGAACCCAAAAAAAAATAAACCTTTACAATTAAATGAATTAAGAACGCACTTTTTTTTCCGTATAAAGCTTTGAGGGAGTTCATTACATAACCCAACATTTTTCTTCACATATAAAGAAATGAAATAAAAATTATATAAAAAAATATTAAAGTGCAAAAATATCACGGCTACACCTGCTTTGCACACTGTGCACAAGGCTTCCCATTTGTCTCGACCCGGTCTGAAAGCGGGGAAACTCTTTTGTAAATCGTCGGTAAACATACACTTGCGCTTCGGCATGTTGCTTGCGTACTGACAGTCACGCTGTCTACATTCTGATTAAGAACAGGGCTGCCCTCACTGACGCGGCTCAGGGATTACGTCACACGCAGCGCTGTGCGCAGTGCCCTAGTGCCTGTAAATTTAATGGTCCAATGAAGGTAATTTTAAAACCAGGACATTTCCTCACTTTTTTAAAAAAAAACCCGGGACGCCCGGGACAGGACGTGAAATACGGACGTTTGGTCACCCTACGTAAAAGCCGTTTTATCTTGCAGCACAATAATTCGGTGAAAGCATCCCCCTTTAAATGATGGCTTGAGACTTGACTGATGGTATAAATTGCATTTATTGCTTCTCCTTGACAGCTTACGTTAAACCTTCTGAGCATTAATACAAAATAAACCACCGTAAGAGCTGAAAGAAATAAAACATACAAACAATTATGACACATTCTTCTAGAACAACCTTTCCATATAAACATGTACATAAGCACATAAACTAACATAACAATTCGTTACATACCCTTGCAAACATACAAAACTACCCTCTTGCATTACATACATACGTTGGGCAATGTTAGCTTTAGCATTCGCGCTAATGTGCGGATCCTTCCGACAGACGCATTTATCAAACTTTACTTATAGATAATATAAACATACTAATTAACAATAAAACATAACTTACACACCTTGTGCCTCTTAAAGGGGGGCTAAAACCATATAAAAGCTGCTTTATTTGCTCCTTTCAGCTGCTGCTCTGCCGCCAAACTAATCTGTTTTTTACCGTTAACCTGAGTTCACCTAGTTTCACAATAAAAGTCCCTCATACAAACATACTGTATGTGGTGGTTAAATTCACAGGCAATAAAATACAAAATAATTAGCACTTACTAAACAAATACAAAAACATTGTTATTCTTTGGGGTTATTTACAGTTAGCGTGATAAAAGTAGCAATAATACGCTACTTGGTAGTGCGCATGCGTGGAAACAAATAACTATATTTAGACGCGCCATTATGTGGTCATGATTACGAACTACAAGTTATTTTTACTTTGCTTCACATAAATAGAGTTAAACCGCAAATATTTGTTAATATGAAGAATTAAAATAGATTATTATATAGATTACTGGGTTTTTTAGTAACATAAAACAGAATTATGGCTTAAACCAGTGGTTCTCAGACTGTGGTACCAGTACTATGGTATCTAAAGCTTAGTACCTAATGTTGTTCTCCAAAGGAACTTTGCTCTATTAACTTTAATAAAGTGTAATCATTTAAAATCAGTACATTTTAATCTAGTTTACATAATGATGTTCATGTTCCAGTCCCATGGCTGTTAAATGGGGCTGAATGCAGTAAATGTGAATAAAAAAATACACGACTGGTAGTTTCTGCTAAAATGCGTCTTTATTTAAAATCAAAAGCAGTTTAAAAAATACAATAAAGCCATCTTTATAATTTCACAGTATATATGCATGAATGAAATAAATATGTAATTAATATATAAATAAATATAATAATAAAATATAATATATCATAATAAATATTCATGAATAAATAAAAAGGAAACAAAAGGTCACAGCTTGATTTGAACTTGAACTGAGCATATAGTCTTAAATAAATACATAAATAATAAATATATCAAGTTAAACTTCATTTAAATGCAAAAAACACTGAATAAAACAAATCTGAAAAGCTACAGTACGAATGAAATACAAAAACCTTCGACACAAATTGATTTATCACTAAAATAAAATCGAATCAGGTGAATAAAACTAAAATGATTAAGAATGACGAGCAGCATGTTGTACTGAAACTGCAGGGAAAAAGTCCAGCAGCTTGAGGAGCTGAAGAAGTTCTGTTCGGATTTGCTCCCAGGCTTTCTTCTTCTCCACCTGTAAGGTTCAAATCCCAAAATTTCAGCATGTGGGTTCTATTGTATCACCTGGACATTAGAGAACGTTCAGCTTCAGTACTGTGTTAGTAAGAGTAGAACTCACCGTCTTGTTCTGTGTGAGATCTCTCAGGCGTTTGAAGTACAGGGGGAGTCTCTTACTCTTACTTCTTTTCATTGTCGGGCTGACCTGTTTTTAACAGAAACAAAAGATCTTGATGTAAAATAACAGCACATTTAATATTTAATGTCAAACACCTCAGTATGAGAGTAATAAACACTAAATATTCTGTACGGACAAAAGAATTGAAATAGTATTTCAGCCACAACACTGTAATAACAAGTGTGATAAATCAGTTATGTGAAGGAAATGATATGCTTCCAACTTTAAAAACCAAGAAAATCCAGTGTCCTGCACAGAGCCCTGAGCTCAGCCCCCCTCAGCAGCTCTGGGATGGTCCAGAACACCAGAACATGAACGTCCAGAACATGAACGTCCAGAACGTCCAGAACACGAACACGAACACCAACTAATTGACTGAAGGGGCACAAATTCCCACACAGACACACTTCAATGTCTTGTGAGAAGCTTTTTGGAAAAGCTGTTGTACTAGCTGAAAAGTTCACACAGAGCTCACTTATGCCCTGGTGTCCAAATACTTTTGACCATATTGTGTAGGTTCTATCACAGAATGATGTTAAAATCTGTTATTTGATACTTGGAGGTTTTTTAAGGATTGGAAAAAGATGGTGCCAGAAAAAGGGAAAACATGTCAGTCAGTCCTGCTGGACTTTATTATTTACAGTTCTGTATGTCTCTGCCCACCCACACCACATATTTACATTCTCTTGGTGAAGTGACTAAAGTTTCCATAAATGCAGCCTGTAGGTCCAGTACAGGTCCAACAACGTCCACATGAGTGTGAGCAGAGACCGGGTGTAATGTACTGAAGAACTCACACATAATTGGAGTCCCGTGGTCTGCTGCTGAAGCATGTTTAGAAAGGTGTCCAGCTTGTCCTCGCTCCAGGAGACGCTTTTAGCCTCCACTAATAACCGGGTCATCTCCTTCAGAGTCTGGACCATGAACCAGACCTGCTTCTCTGGCTGGAAAACAAGGATGGAGAGATTTGGGTTATAAATATGCAGAATTTCACACAGTGCTTTTGTTTCAAATAAATGAACTGATGATGTTTTATGCATTTATTAAATTCTCACACCGTAACCAAGCACAAGTAAAAACTAAATAAGAATAATAGTATGAATCACTTTGTTCGTTAAAGTGTCTTTTTATGAATAACATTACTAACTTTAAACATATTTATGTTAAAAAACTTAGTGTGTTTACTTTCATTCTTTTTGTCAGACCAGAGAGAGCAGGAACATATATTTACATTAAACTGAATAAATACAATTAGAAATGTGTGCAGTTAGTACTTAATTAATCTAATGTGGCTTTTTTTAAGAATCCCTGTGGTCCTCTGTTATTATTGTTATTATTATTATTATTATTATTATTATTATTACTGGTGTTAAAAAACTTGTTTAAAACAATACTAACATTTTTTTCTTGCCATGTTGGCATTTTTTATTATTTTAAATAAATCTAGACTTAATGACTGTAAATAACCATTTAAATTATATTTTGTTATCATCAAATATTACAATTAAAAACAATATTAATTTTAGGAAAGCACCAGTTATACATTTAAACATTTACATTTATGCCATTTAGCACAGACTAAAGCGACTTACTATTGTGACTGTATACAATTCTACAAATTGAGCGTAAAGGGCCTTCCTTGTTCTAGGACCCAACAGTGGCAACCTGGCAGTAGTAGGGCTTGAACCAGGGACCTTCCGATTTCAAATATCTAATTATATACTGATATCACTAAAGAAAAATAATCTGATATTTTAGTTTAAGGATTGATATATATTGTACATATTTATATGCCAACACTGCCTGGTCCAGATGAACTAACATGTCACCAAAAAGAGAAACTGAAGCATCATGTGTAAAATCTATAAAAGTACTTTAGAACTGTGTAGAATTCATGTGCTCACCTGAGAGTGGCTGTGGTTAAAGAACCACTGGTGCCAGTTTTCTGGAATTGAGGTGTTGACGCTGATATCCTCTTTCTGTGTAAAACAAAAATAAAATAGATCACTGATTCCTCCACAACCTCAAAATAATAATAATAATAATAATAATTAATAAATAAATGTGTGCATTAAAACCAAAGTAACCAGAGCAGGACTCACCATGTCTTTGAGGAGGGTCAGACATTCACTGTTGTGCTGCTTGAATTTGTGATGGATCCACCGGCAGGTGAGAGCAGAACTCAGACTGAACACCGTCAGCACCACGCACATCTGCACCAAACGCGAAAACATCTTCACTTACAGGTGAATAGAAGTGGCTGATTCCTCCTGGGGTCTGGATGATGATCTTCACTTGCACTGAGATCCTGAAGTGTTCTACACTGTTGCTCCAGTGTTCTGTTCTCCATCGTGCTGCTATTTAAGGCTGAATGGAAGGAAAAACCACCAGATTTCTCTTTCAGGACATAAAGAACCGGGTCACCATCAGGAAAATTCCCAAACCTGTACACGTACGGAAGGTGACACGCGCGCGCGGGCGCGCGCACAGGTGTGTTAGGTCATTTTCACTTCGTTCGGTTCACTGTGCGACTGCTTTATTCTGATCAGGGTCGCGCTGGATCCGCGCCACACAAAAACAAGGCGAAAGAGCATCCTGGGCAACACGTTTTCTTAATCACTACCCCACTTACATATAGACACTTATATAAGTATAACGAATTAATATAACCAATCCACCCTCTGCGTGTCTTGAAGGAGGAAGCTCTGTAAGTACCTGCTGATGACACTGAAAGAACATGACAAACTCCTCACAGAGTGTGATCAAAGGTTGACCCACGTTGTTGTTAATTTCCACCTAGACTACCAGGTTGTATTTGTTCTTATACTGTAAACTCTCTATAGCCAGAAGTATGTAGATGCTTCGTCTTATTGTTGTATTCAGGGTTTTCAGCCACACCCACTGCTAACAAGAGTGTAAATTAATTATATAAAATAAATGAAATGCTTAACTGTACAGAGCTCTGACCTTAACCCTACTGAACACATTTAGGATTAGTCAGGACCTAAATGGCAAACCATTCCTTCCCAATAATAGAGCTTTTTTTATTTAAACATAATGAGCACAAATTCTTACAGACACACTACAAAATCTTGTTAAGAGTGAAAGCTGTTACAGCCACAAAAGAAAAGTAAACTTAATATAAACTTCAATTCCCAGGGTAATGTCTGGGCCACACGTCAGGCCCTGATTAGGAAACTTTACAGCACTGGTTAATAATTCCTGAACTTTCCAACATCAACAATCCAGCTAATTATCAAGTTTTACAATTTACAAGATAATACAGTCGGACTCCCATTTTAGTTTAGGCTTACATTCCTGAGTGGGGCTGATTAACCTCCTTCGGTTGGACCCCATTTCATTTTTAAGTATGGACTACCACCTTTCTTCAAAGAGTCTTTATGGCTGGGCTAAATTTTTTACTGTTTAGATTAATGTTGATTCTCATGCTTCTGTAGGAGATTGTTTTTCTACTTTGCTATTTTGGACTCTTATAATATTTTTAAATTGATATCACAGAAACATTGTCATTACCACCACAATACTTAATTCACAGTAAACTGTTTTATCTTCAATTTTGTGCTGTTACATGAAAAAGTAAAGAAATAATCACTCAACTATCCAAAGAAAAATAATCTAACATGAATTTGAAAAGTAAACATTAATGCAAACAGAAAATACTGAGCAAATATTTCATGTGTTGAATGTTAAAACAATGAAATGAATAATGTTTACCACATGAATGAGTTAAAATAATCTGCCTGTAATCTGTTTTTCATGTTCAAAACTGTGTTTTTGCAGTTTATTTAAATTGTGTATAGAAGTTAGGATGGTAAAAGAGGCTCCAGCTGGAGAATCATCCCTGTATATGGGTTATTTGTTTAAAGCTGTATTGTGAAGAAGTGAATTAAATGTTAGCTTATTGTTTTATTATTCAGTTATTAAGGGCTATAGCTGATATTATCTCAGCTCCAGTTAAAACAATTCCACATTTATAAAATTACAGCACACACAAAGAGATATTACTATTAGCACAATAGTAGTATTAGCATGTAGTCCATAACTTATGCTAGAAAACTACTGGCACCATTTGGATCTCAGGTGACCCCATGTACAATAAGAAACCCATTTTGTAGTAAAATTTGCCTTTATTTAGATGAATTTATATTAAATGTATTACACAGATGAACCGTGTGGGAGGATTTTGTGAAGATTTGGGCGCTGTGCGGAACACCGTTATGACAATAATGCACTTTGTTTATTCGTGTGCTAACGTGTAGCAGGGTTTTATTTTACTGATTCATTGAGGAGATACAAAAATAAACGATGCAAAGCAAATAAATAATAAGTGATAGTGATTTGAATGTCACTTTCATTCATGATTACATGATTATTTACATTCATAAATCTTATCTGCACTTGTGGTTTTGAAACGGCCGTTGATGACGTCAGCGCGTACTTCCATACTAAGCAGTATGTGAGAGTGTAGAACTCGGTAGTAATCCTGCAGCGTACTGCTTAGTATGGTAGTGTGTGTGTGTGTGTGTGTGTGTGTGTGTGTGTGTGTGTGTGTGATTACACGGTAGTGAGGAGGAAATTCCTGCGCAGGCAGAAAACGAAAGGACGTGGAGGTGTGACGTCACAATTCCCATGTAAATGAAGCAGCTTTGTTTTCATGTTGTTAATGAGGCTGAACTTACAACTAGAAAAGCAAAAAACAAGCCAGAAACTCAACCTCAGGCTTTCAGTACAGCATGTTCTCACGGTGGAGCTTCTTCCATCGAATGTTCTGCAGAAGTTAGCACAGAAAAACCCCAAATATTACAATATTCTGCACATTTCACTGAGCTGTTGAATTTAACTCATGAAATTAATTCATTCGTTTATTCAGTGTCCATCACAGGACACACACACACTTGTGACATTTTAGTATCTACAGTTGTCCTGACTGCATGTCTTTGGGAGAAACCAGCACAGACACAGGGAGAACATGCAAATTCCACACAGAAAGGGACCCTGACCAACAGGGGAATTAAACCCAGACCCTTCTTGCTGTGAGGTGACAGTGCTACCCACTGTGTCACTGTTACATCTGTAAATTCATTCACTAAATAAAAAAATATTTAAACATTTAAAACATTCAGTGTAACATATATGCAGTAATATATAATCATAAAAGGTTAAAACCTTATTTACATTAATGTATTTTATTAATGTGCAAATACTACTATTATTATTATTATTATTATTATTATTATTATTATTATTATTATTATTATTATTATTATTATTCTAACCTTAACCCTAGATCCACCTAAACATATTATTATACTCTGTATTGTGTCATGACAATACAGTTGAATTAAAAAACACACACCAGCGCCCTCTGCTGGGAATATAGATGTACATGTCGAGTGTTTTTCATGCGTTCAGGTTGCAGGATCACATGGTCATTGAAAATAATTCTAAATAAATACAAATCTTTCAAAAAGTTAATAATTGTTCTTGTGTATCTGGAAATAGACTAGACAAGAGTGTAGAGGATCCCAGTGTTAAAATGGGGTTATGTAGTGTAGTGTAGTGTATCACAGTCCAGTGAGTAAGATGTTTTGCAGATTAATGTAGTATGGTGCAGTGAATAGTGGTCATTTAATACACTACACTGCGCTGCAAAACCCTTTATTCTGCACAGTGATAAACTGCACCACAGTGTAGTGAGTAAAGGGTTTTGCAGTGCAGTGTAGTGTATTAAAATGCAATAAGTGATTATGCAGTGCAGTGTATCACATTGCAGTAAAGGGTTGTGCAGTGCAGTGTTGTGTATTTTAGTGCAGCAAGTGATTGTGCAGTGTAGTACAGTATAGTGCAGTAAACAAGGGGTAATGCAGTGCATTGAGTAGGTGATTATGCAGTGTAGTGTACTGAGTGAGTGTGTGTGTGCAGTGTAGTGTAGTGTATTATAGTACATATTATATATTATATTATTATAATATTATCTTTAATTTCCTTCGAGATCAATAAAGTATCTATAGTGCAGTGAGTAAAGGATTGTGCAGTGCCGTGTAATGTATAATAGTGAAGTAGATGATTATGCAGTATACCACAGTGCAGTGTAGCGTATTGTAGTGCAGTTAGTGACTATGCAGTGCAGTGTAGTGTATTATAGTGCAGTAGGTAATTATTACTTGTGCAGTACAGTGTAAAGTATCTCAGTGCAGTAGTAAAGTGCAGTGCACTAAGTGAGTACTGGTGCAGTGTAGTGTAGTGTACTGAGTGAGTACTGGTGTAGTGTAGTGCAGTGTACTGACAGTACTAGTGTAGTGTAGTGTAGTCAGAGGTGGAAAAAGTACTGAAAAATTGTAATTAAGTAAAAGTACCTTTACTTTGCTAAAAATCTACTCGAGTAAAAGTAAAAAAGTACTCAATTTAAAATTTACTTTGAGTAAAAGTTACATAGTTACTTTTAATTATTTGATGTAAAAAAGTACAAGTCATAAATTAAATCATTTTTAATGAACTTTTAATGAACGAATTAAAGTCACTAAAGCAAACTTACTAAATGACACATATGAAACTTGACTCAACCAAACTCAAAGTGACGGCTAAGCGATTCCTTAGTAACACTATGCTCTTCCTTCTTTTTACAGATAATATAATTCACAAATTAACTGCATAATGTTTACAATCTGTTGAGAGATATAATGTGCAAACTATGTTCAGGTCACCCCCAACATTTTTAAGCACAACTGAAAAAAGTGCAAAAGTCTGGACTGTATGATCCAATTCAAAAACCACAATAAAAAACAAAACCAAAACCAAAATCAACAGAGAAAATGTGTGGAGCAATTCCTGGAGTGGAGTGTCCTGCCCCACAGAATACTACACCATTAGACTCTAAAGCTCTTGTTCAGTTGAAGTGAAGTGCCTCCCTCTCCATATTAAAAACCATCATAGCATCCTTCTAACATTTTAACGTCACATTTAATGAACATTCTCAAAGGTCTTCAAAGCTTGCATTCCCAATCTAGCTGTATTTGTTTATCACTGTCTAGCCAAAGCTGTAGTCTGTGCTACAGCTAACAACCCAGGAGCTAGTCTATTATAAATTTAATTAAACAAATTATATCTAAAATCATACACTCGTATTACTTCTGACTTTCGTTCTGATAAAACCAATTTGTAAATGTGAGGTGATTAAATTAATTTAGGCGTCTTCATTTGAAACGTTATCAGTAGCTTATGGATGCTAGGCGGTTAAACGAATTGATATCATGAAGGCACATTTTACATGGAGGAAGATTTTAACCAAACAATAAATATAACATTTGGGATACACAGGCAAATATACATGTACTCTACTTACCACCACATGCTTTTGCAGGTTTGATGTGGAAGTTTTGAAAGCTGACAGCTCTGTCCGGCGGGGCAGGCACATTTTGCATTGCATGAGAACGTTATTGCCTCGTTTGCGTTTGAAAACAAAGAACTGGCTTAGATATGGCCAAGGATTTCCTTCGCTTTCCGATTCCTCTCCTCCAGCGGAATTCTATTTCTCTGCTTGGCAATCCTCAACCTTCTCCATGTCCTCCATCTCTTGCTCGTCTGTCTCGGCACCAGCCATCTTCCAACGATAGGCTCAAGTGGAAATTCCGCGCTCGAGCATCCGTGCACCGGCGCATCCGCGCCAATTTTATTTATTTATTTTTTTAATTCAGACAATTAGTTTTTTTTCCCAGCATTTAATTTTTTACTCAGTAACGGGGAGTTTTCCAAAGTAGCGAAGTAAAATACTTGTGTCAAAATGTACTTGAGTAAAAGTAAAATTACCTATTTTAAAAACTACTTTAAAAATTACAAATTACTCATAAAATCTACTCAATTACAGTAACGTGAGTAAATGTAATTCGTTACTTTACACCTCTGAGTGTAGTGTAGTGTACTGACAGTACTGGTGCAGTGTAGTGCAGTGTACTGAGTGAGTACTGGTGCAGTGTAGTGTAGTGTAGTGTACTGACAGTACTGGTGCAGTGTAGTGTAGTGTACTGAGTGAGTACTGGTGCAGTGTAGTGTAGTGTAGTGTACTGACAGTACTGGTGCAGTGTAGTGTAGTGTAGTGTACTGACAGTACTGGTGCAGTGTAGTGTAGTGTACTGAGTGAGTACTGTTGTAGTGTAGTGCAGTGTACTGAGTGAGTACTGGTGCAGTGTAGTGTAGTGTACTGAGTGAGTACTGGTGTAGTGTAGTATAGTGTACTGAGTGAGTACTGGTGTAGTGTAGTGCAGTGTACTGAGTGAGTACTGGTGCAGTGTAGTGTAGTGTAGTGTACTGACAGTACTGGTGCAGTGTAGTGTAGTATACTGAGTGAGTACTGGTGCAGTGTAGTGTAGTGTACTGAGTGAGTACTGGTGCAGTGTAGTGTAGTATACTGAGTGAGTACTGGTGCAGTGTAGTGTAGTGTACTGAGTGAGTACTGGTGCAGTGTAGTGTAGTGTGCTGAGTGAGTACTGGTGCAGTGTAGTGTAGTGTGCTGACAGTACTGGTGCAGTGTAGTGTAGTGTACTGAGTGAGTACTGGTGTAGTGTAGTGCAGTGTACTGACAGTACTGGTGCAGTGTAGTGTAGTGTACTGAGTGAGTACTGGTGCAGTGTAGTGTAGTGTGCTGACAGTACTGGTGCAGTGTAGTGTAGTGTACTGAGTGAGTACTGGTGCAGTGTAGTGTAGTGTGCTGACAGTACTGATGCAGTGTAGTGTAGTGTAGTATACTGAGTGAGTACTGGTGCAGTGTAGTGTAGTGTAGTGTGCTGACAGTACTGGTGCAGTGTAGTGTAGTGTACTGAGTGAGTACTGGTGCAGTGTAGTGTAGTGTGCTGACAGTACTGGTGCAGTGTAGTGTAGTGTACTTAGTGAGTACTGGTGCAGTGTAGTGTAGTGTAGTGTACTGAGTGAGTACTGGTGCAGTGTAGTGTAGTGTACTGAGTGAGTACTGGTGCAGTGTAGTGTAGTGTAGTGTACTGAGTGAGTACTGGTGCAGTGTAGTGTGCTGACAGTACTGGTGCAGTGTAGTGTAATGTAGTATACTGAGTGAGTACTGGTGCAGTGTAGTGTAGTGTAGTGTGCTGAGTGAGTACTGGTGCAGTGTAGTGTAGTGTAGTATACTGAGTGAGTACTGGTGCAGTGTAGTGTAGTGTAGTGTGCTGACAGTACTGGTGCAGTGTAGTGTAGTATACTGAGTGAGTACTGGTGCAGTGTAGTGTAGTATACTGAGTGAGTACTGGTGCAGTGTAGTGTAGTGTACTGAGTGAGTACTGGTGCAGTGTAGTGTAGTGTGCTGACAGTACTGGTGCAGTGTAGTGTACTGAGTGAGTACTGGTGCAGTGTAGTGTAGTGTACTGAGTGAGTACTGGTGCAGTGTAGTGTAGTGTGCTGACAGTACTGGTGCAGTGTAGTGTAGTATACTGAGTGAGTACTGGTGCAGTGTAGTGTAGTGTAGTGTGCTGACAGTACTGGTGCAGTGTAGTGTAGTATACTGAGTGAGTACTGGTGCAGTGTAGTGTAGTGTACTGAGTGAGTACTGGTGCAGTGTAGTGTAGTGTAGTGTGCTGACAGTACTGGTGCAGTGTAGTGTAGTGTACTGAGTGAGTACTGGTGCAGTGTAGTGTAGTGTAGTGTGCTGACAGTACTGGTGCAGTGTAGTGTAGTATACTGAGTGAGTACTGGTGCAGTGTAGTGTAGTGTAGTGTGCTGACAGTACTGGTGCAGTGTAGTGTAGTGTACTGAGTGAGTACTGGTGCAGTGTAGTGTAGTGTAGTGTGCTGACAGTACTGGTGCAGTGTAGTGTAGTGTAGTGTGCTGACAGTACTGGTGCAGTGTAGTGTAGTATACTGAGTGAGTACTGGTGCAGTGTAGTGTAGTGTAGTGTGCTGACAGTACTGGTGCAGTGTAGTGTAGTGTAGTGTGCTGACAGTACTGGTGCAGTGTAGTGTAGTATACTGAGTGAGTACTGGTGCAGTGTAGTGTAGTGTAGTGTGCTGACAGTACTGGTGCAGTGTAGTGTAGTGTAGTGTGCTGACAGTACTGGTGCAGTGTAGTGTAGTATACTGAGTGAGTACTGGTGCAGTGTAGTGTAGTGTAGTGTGCTGACAGTACTGGTGCAGTGTAGTGTAGTATACTGAGTGAGTACTGGTGCAGTGTAGTGTAGTGTAGTGTGCTGACAGTACTGGTGCAGTGTAGTGTAGTATACTGAGTGAGTACTGGTGCAGTGTAGTGTAGTGTAGTGTGCTGACAGTACTGGTGCAGTATGGGTGTTTGTCAGTGGGAACCACGTGATCTTTCCCATCATGCTTCAGTGGCTCAGCTGAGCGGACCGCGTTTCCTCCTCCTGCTGCTGCGGCTCCTGTTTACAGCGAATTTTCTTTATTTATTCTTTAATGTTCGGACAGTTTGATGTGAGAGAAATGAAGTGTGTTTATGAGACGGTAAGAATCCTGAAGTGAAGCTTTTTTTTACTGTTTATTAGCTTATAATGCTTAACGCTGAACGCTTCAGTTCTACTGACATTACAGAGGTTTGTTTTGGTGCTAAATCTACAATATTAATTATGTTATTTTATTTTATTTAATATAAACGAGCTTCTCTAATGAGCTACTGATCTTGTTTTATGGTTACATGTTAGAAATAAGCTGCTGTTTCCTCTTTAACACATGTTACAGATGTTACACATGTTACTGCAGTTCTGTGTAAAGCTTCACTTACTTTACACACTTTTAGTTGCTTTATAATTTTGTAAATATATATAATAAATACGTTTATATTTCTATATAAATGCACACACAGGTCTCAGGTACAGTTTTCCACCTGTTACAGACATGAAATGATTAATTGTGGTTTATCATAGGATCGTGTTAGTAGGGAATTGTGAACAAGTTACTGTTTACAGCATTAAACATCTACTATCATCTGCTTTATGTGCATTATATACATGTTATATGTGCAGGTCATATTATATGCATTATGTGCATTCATTAATACATATTATATGTGCATGATGTGCATTATATGTTTTATGAAGCTATCAAAAACACTTGAGGCCGGAGGATTATTAACACTGACAGTTGCACTTGAAGGTTCTGAGACCTGGAGCAGCAACATGAACATTCAGGCTCTTCTGCTGCCATTACTTAAAATAATCTCAGTGCGTACGTCCACTTTAAACTGACCACACAGTGTTTTTGACTTTGTACTCATGCATGATGTATGGCTACTGCTGTATGCACACTGTTTATGGAAAATAAGTGATAAACCTTGTAAACCAAACCCTAAACGACTTCATTTAGTTCTTTAAAACCAATAGTGCTCAGGCACTACATAGTGATTTTACCAGGGAGGTGACATTCATGAATCGTTGGGATGAATCGGAATGTGGATTGTAAGCCGGGCCTCATCGCCCCAACACAAATGGAGTCTGGACTGCATGGTCGCAGATTCAACAAGGCTTTCTACAGATCTTCTTGTTTGGCACCTACGTGCAGACATGATTGGTTAACGTGTGCCGGATGCTGCAGTTACGACCTCTGCTGGCTGGTTGATGCGCTGCACAGAGACGGAGGATAATGGAGATCAGTGCTAGGCGAACCCAAGCACCACAAACGTAATCTTTAACAGCAAGTGTGACTGTGATAGTCATTTCATTTGGAGCTAAACTGATGTTGAGTGTGTTTTTATTTTCTGCTGTTTCCTCTATATGTGATGGAAGTTTGGGATGTTTGCTTTTTTGCAGAGTTTAAGGTGGAAGTAAGGACAACACGAGAGAAGACATGCTGGCTACACAGCCTGCCGATTCTTTTCCAGAGGCGAACAACGCCAGACAGGTTAGTAGAGAAGAGACGTCGCCCTTCCTCTCTGTACCTGTGGGGTGATCCGGTGATCTGGTACCATCCCAAAATATTCATATTTACAGACGTCTCTTCAACATTCAGGATTGCTTATCTCAGTGATTAGTATGGCACATCACTACCCACCTACCTACCCCACCAGTGACCCGTTACTCACTCATCGTGTCCGATGTCTATAGTGAAGCAGCTGAGTCCTGCAGAACTTCCTCTGTAAGGACTCGCGAGTCATGCACAGTTCCCATGTGCTGGTACGTCAGCTGACATCAGATCACACAGCAGTCGGTCACTGTGGTTCACCTTCATCCTACTGGGCACAGAAGCCTTTACTGGTTTGTTTATGTTCAGGATTTTGGGCCTAAATTTAAGTTCCTAAAATCTGTGAATGCGCAGGTGTGTCCGTGTTCTCCTCTAAAATACCAAGAGGATTAAAGGCAATGGGGTGGTGCTGAGATCTGGGGATCCAGGGTTCGAATCTCAACAGTGCTATCAGCCAGTCGGGCTTCTGATGTCGTACTTGCGGCGGTTATGGTCACTGCAGCGATCGGACTAGCCGATCGGCGTCTGTGTAGGTGCCCGGTGTGCAGGTAGCTTAGCTGAGATTCAAACATGCGAGCTTGAGATGACAACACTGATGTGCTGGTGTGTCTTATCGCCGATATTTTTATTTGTTTTATATCAGGGCAGAAGGTTGCTGGTTCAATCCCCAGTTGGGCCCCTGGGAAAGGTCCTTCGTTTCTTAATTGCTTATATTGTATATAGTCGTAATTGTAAGTCGCTCTGGATAAAAGTGTGTTTATAGGACAGTTGTGACCTAGTGGTTAAGATACTGGACTAGTAATCAGAAGGTTGCTGGTTCAAACCTCAACACTGCCTGGTGGACAATATAGGGCCCTTCAGCAAGGACCTTAACCCTCCCTCAATTGCTCAATTGGATAAAAGCAGCTGCCAAATGGCACAAATCTAAACATAAATATCATATTTTATTATTTATTATTTACATATTGAGGCTGTTCAGATTAATTCCTCGATTTTCCTGCAGCTCTTTCGATTTGTCAAATTTATTACACATTTGTAAATCTAAATTCTACATGAGCTCTGAGGGGAACCTGAAAATGTTCCTGTTCCCTTTTTTGTTTGGCTGCACCACAGAGAGGAACGATTTCATATGAAATAACGAAGCACCAGTCAGAGACTCGTCATGATGACCACCATGTGAAAATGCAGTTTCACAACGTCGTGAGGTCGCGAGCCAAGAACCATCTGATTATCACACCAGTTATTGATGAAAAAATTCAGTTCAGCCCCTCCTGACCCTGTGTAAAAAAAGTATTTACCCCCTTAACCAAGTTATTTGACAGTTGGGTTTAGTTCCGCCAGCCACGCCCGGGCGTGATCACCGGCAGACCTGCTGAACCTAAACGTCACCTCAGTAGAACCTGTCTGGTAACGTAAAGCGGCGCACGATGCCGAGTTCTACAGAGACGCAGATACCGACTTAAAAACATGTCACTGAAATGGAGTCTGGGAAGGATTATAAAGACATCGCTGAGGCTGTGGGACTCCAGCGAACCACAGCGAGAGCCGACAGGTCACGCGGAGCTTAGTGTGTGTGAACCCAACACTGCCAGGGCGATGATGAGAAGCAGGCGCAGCTGGGACACGTATCCTCTCCTTGATCACATCAGGGGAATTGGAAACGACTAAATTAGGAGAGATCGAGGAAATAAATCCAGAATATATATACAGTATATATGTGTGTATATTTAGTATGAAATGTTAAATTGATGGTAGCGTTTGGCCGTTCTCTCCACAGTGGATCAAAGAGAAGCTAGCACAGACGCTGAAGACGCTACAGAAGCGCTACGTGGCCACGGACGCGGCGGTCACCAGCGAGGACTCGGAGGCTAACCAGTTATGCAGCGCGCTGGAGGCGGTTTTCATCCACGGCCTGCGCAGCAAACACGTCCGCTCGGACGCAGGGGGAGCGCGCAGCCGCCGAGGGGCGTCACTCCCTCAACCCGTCTTCTGGAACCTTCTCAAGACCGTCACTCACAGGTACACGTTAGCTGGCGTGCTAGTGCTAACTGTGTTAGCTTAGTAAGCTAAAACTGCAGTGATGTAACAGTAGAGCGTCTAAATAATCTGATTATGACTCCATGTGTTATTAGATTCTCTACTGAGGAGCTGATCAGGTAGGTAGGGGGAGCGGGGCGGGTCGATAGCTTCTCACACAGACCCTGTATCTGAATTGATGATTTATTTTCCCATAAGGACTCAGTCCTGCTGTGAATTGAATTGAATAGAATTGATACTTCTATAGACCCGACTCTTCCTCTCTTCCATCAGGGACGTGATCCTGGAGCTGGAGGGTCTGAGCTTCGTCAGCTCGGACGTGGGCCGTTGCCGGGCGTGGGTGCGCCTGGCGCTGAACGACGGACTCCTGGAGTGCTACCTGACGTCCCTGCTGCGCGAGAACACGGAGCTGGGCGTGTACTATCAGCCCGGCGCGCTCCTCCTGGACCCCGAGGAGCGTGAGGTGCTGCTCAGCCTGCTGCAGGGTCTGGCCTCGCTCGCCTTCCGCCTCTCGTATAAGTCGGCCGTGCTGAACGAGTGGACCGCCACGCCCCTGGCGCTCGCCGGCCTCTGTCCGGCCCCGCCCGCCGACGACCTGCGCCTCACCCCCGCCGCCCCCCGCCGGGAATCCTGGGATACGGAGTCTCAGTCGTCGGAGTCGGTGAGCTCGGGGAGGGGAGCGGAGGGCGTGGCCACGGCGTCCGACTTCAGCCTGGACACGCCGGGATCGTCGCAGCTCTCGTCCAGTCTGGGATCAGAGAAGGGAAGCTGGAGCGGCCGCACGGAGAACAGGAGCCCGCTCGACCAGTGAGTTAGCAAACGTGTATAATAGCGCTGGCGTGATATGCCGCTGTGCCACCTGAGCGCCAACCAGTAGCGCTGGTTAACCAATGCCGAGGAGCAAAAATGTTTAAGCTCATGGGTTTGAATCTCAGCTCTGCTATTGGCTGGCTGGGTGCCCACACGGACGATGATTGGCTTGTCCGAGGGAGGGAGGGAGGGTCATAAGGATCCCTCATATCTGCTGCAGTTACGCCCTCTGCTGGCTGATTGATGGCACTGCACAGAGACGGGGGATAATGGAGATCAGTGCGTGACTCTCCGTGCGCGATACGGATCTCATGGTGCAGGAGAAAAGAAGCGGTACACGTATCATAGGGGGGGGGTGTTAATCACGACCCTCCTCAGTCAGGAGTGGAGGTCTGCAGCAGTAGAGGGGAATTGGATATGACTAAATGCACTCAAATGAACTGAATTTGAAGGGATTTGATGTTTGTTTGTTGTAGAATAAGTTGCTCCTCCAGTCAGGACCTGGATCTCCTCAGCCCCGCTCCAGACGCCGTGATGGACTCCCACACGGACCCCCCCGGAACTTCATCCTCAGAGGAAGAACCGTCGAGAGAGGAACCACCCGAACCCGAGCTCGCTGTCCCAGACGCACCAGTGGAAGATGAGCAGCTTCCTGAAGATCCTCCTGTTATTACCTGTAGAACCGTAACTCCTCCTGTAACCTCCCAGATAACCGTAACCTCCGCCCCGGTGACCCCGCCGGACTCCGGCACCGGGCCGGCCGAGGGTTCGGCGCACGCTCCTGTGGGACGTACCTCCAGCGCTCTGAGCCGGACGCTCTCCTCAGGCTCCGTCTCCTCGTACCACGTAGGTCCCTCAGACACGTTATGATCCAGCACCGTGACCTTCTGCTCTCTGACCTTCACCTCTCTGCTCTGTTTGACAGAAGTTCACCGCCTGGATATCAGAAGAGGATTTTTACAAGCCGGAGTCTCGTGGAGGCGACGGCGGCCCCGAAGAGCCCGAGACGTTCGACTCCTCCAGAACAAACGGCACCGCGTCTCCTGTTCCGGAATCCCAGTCGCACCAGTCCCCGCCCAGCGTCATTCATCGCAGGCAGATCGGTAAGGGAAGCGAGAGCGCTGATTTAGGGCTGAATAAAAGTGCCACCGTCGGGCCCCTGAGTGAGGCCCTTAACCCTCAGTTGCTTGAATTGTATTCAGTCACAATTGTAAGTCGCTTTAGATAAAAGTGTCCCACAAATATCATAATTTATTTATTTTTATAAGTGCTTCATCTTCAGAATCATGATTCTGGCGCCACCCAGTGGTCATAAGTCTCACTTCTTAGTCGGCCGACGTTTAATATGAGGAGAGGAGCCCACACTGTACCACAACTTTCACCCGTCACGAATCCCTAAACACAACAACACACATTCAAAACATTTACATTTTCAGCATTAAGCCGACACTTTTATCCAGAGTGACTTACATTACTGTGACAGTTTACAGTCTATGCAATTGAGGGTTAAGGGCCTTGCTCAAGGGCCCAACAGTGGTAACCTGGCAGTGGTGGGGCTTAAACCAGTGACCTTTTGATTATTGCTCCAGTACCTTAACCACTACAAACTATTTATTTGTTAATACTAATTATCTTTAGAATCATAATTCTGGTGCCACCCAGTGGTCATTAGTCTCACTGCGCAGTCAACTTTCTCGTTTATTTTAAGAACTTTCAGGGGCGAAGCTCGAACCCGGCTCACCTACACTAGATGTAGAGAAGAGCCCACTCAATACCACAACTGTCACCCGTCACGAATCTCTAAACACAACAGAGGAAAACAGACGCTGTTATCTAAAGCGACAGTGTCGGTTTATGTTATCCAAGCAATTGGAGGTTAAGGTACGAACAGAATGACACGTTTTCTCTACGATTTGAAGCCGAGATTAAAGGCGTGTCAGTGTGGTGGTTATTCTTTTCCAAGCTTTTTCAATGAGATTCCTCATGAGTGCTGCAGTTACGACCTCTGCTGGCCGGTCGAGGTGCTGCACATAGACATGAATAATGGAGAGCAGTGCGTGACTCCGGTGCAGGTAATAAGAAGCATTCGGGTTCAGGGTCTGGAGCAGTGGCAACCTGGCAGTGGTGGGGCTTAAACCAGTGACGCTTTTGATTACTTACTAATCAAACAAACACAAAACTCCGTTCCTGCCATTAATCTCACAAATGTGCAGACGTGGCGTCATAAAAAAAAAGAAATAAATAGATAAACAAACTCAGGTTGGCAGGAACTAGTTTACTGTGCGCTTTTACTCTACCGGTTACACCACCCTGAGGGATGTGTTTTATTTCTAAACAGAGCACACACACACACACACACACACACACTGCATAAAAATAACATTGCATTCTTGTTACTAATACGTGCATCTATGTATAGAACTGTGTCTATATAAATATGAAACAGAACTGAGCTGCTGAAGCAGGAAGTGCTGTCAGTAGGGGTCCGAAGGCTGCGTGACTTCTGCTGCGTGACTTCTGGTCATGTGTTGAAGAAGGGAAGTGGCCCTGACTCGAACTGTACTCGGACCACACGGTGACCCAGAGTTCCCTGCTCCGCTTTCATGCTGCACACGTGTCGGAGGGGGTGCGCGTTAGTCACGACCCTCCTCTGTCAGTAGTGGAGGTCTGCAGCACCATCAGGGACTCGGGTACGACAAAAAGAGCTGCTGACCTCTCGCCTTTTGGACAGTAATTGCGTGTGAAAGTGATCGTACATCGCTGCAAGAGTTCGCATGCTTGTGCTAAACGCATTTCACCAGAACCCTGAAGCCAGCGTGCCGTCGGTGTAAAAGCGGAATGCTAATTAGGCGCTAATGGCTAGAAATTTTATTTAAAGAACAAAAGTGAATTTAACGGGGTGGTGCTGAGACTGTTAGTGCGGGCATAAAGCAGGCGGAGTTTTGCAGCCACTGGTCCAAAGACTGAAACAAAGGTTTTTTAACCCTCTGTACACTAGGGGTGCTGTTTAACATGGTGTTTCCGTACGCTATGCGGGTCTCTGCGAGACGCCATCATCCATCATGTCACGCTGCAGCTACATATCGATTCTGAGATATTTTTGGTATCTCTCCTCAGGCCTGTCGAACCCTTTCCGCGGCCTGCTGAAGCTGGGTCAGCTGGAGCGGCGTGGCGCCCTGGGCCTGGGCCTGTGGCGCGCCTGGCACTGCGAGCTGTCCCCGTTCGAGCTCCGCCTCTACGCCGACGGCGAGGAGCGCTCCAGCTGTGAGAACCGCTCCCTGCTGCGCTGCGAGAACGTGTGCCTGGACGCGGACGCCCGGTTCTACCTGGAGTTCCAGGGTAAGAAGCTCCACCTGCGGGCGGCGAGCCGGGCAGAGGCGGAGGACTGGGTGGAGAGCGTCGGCGAGGCCGTGAGCAAGGTCCGACGCCAGCACCAGGAGGAATGGGGCGACCTCACGCCCTTCACCCCGCCCGTCGTGATACCGTCCGAGCCCGTCGACGTGGCCGAGACCGACTGGAGCCGGCCGTGTGAGGCGGAGCCGGACGCCATCAAGGAGGCGCTGGTGTTCCTCAGCCGGGAGGAGCGGGGGTGGAGTCGGGCGGTGCTGTCGCTCTCGCTCGAGGCTCTGCGGGGCTTTTCCGTGCAGGACGGGCGCAAATCGTGTCTGTTCTCGTACAGCATCGAGGCCGTGAGGGACGTGGTGCCCGACGTGGCGCTGGGCGGGCCGTCTTTCTTTAAGGTACGATTCGCGGTCCAGAAGCGTGGACGAGGTGGGCGCGGTGGCACGAGCCGGGTGATAACGTGGCGTCTTCTCTCCCTCCCTGTGTCAGGTGATTACAGCCAAGGGGGCGCTGACGGTTCGAGCTGAGAGCGGCGAGGAGGCTCGGTGCTGGAGGAGCCTGATCAGGGGGGCGCTGGATTTGTACCTGGACGAGGAGAGCGGGACGGGCGAGGTGACCTGCCCGGGCGGAGGCAACGTGCTCAGACTCGTCCATCACAGGCTGAAGGGGGACGGAGCGCTGCTGCCACATCTAACGGTCGTCCCTACGGAAAGGGGGCTGGACGCTCAGAACTTCAAGTGTGCAGGTAACGTTCTCCCTTGTTCTCCCAGTTTAGTCGTAGCCAGTTCCTCTGCTGGAGACCCCGATGGTGTACGAGGAGGGTATACTCTCCTGACACGCCCTCCCTTCTTATCCCCGCCGATTTCCACGTCCTCCACTTCTGTACAGGCGCCTCGGCCTACTAATCAGGGTCCTTACACTGCACCAAAGACCCCGCCCAGTTTTAAGTCCCATCTTTTCTCACCCAGCCGACTAGTGGACGATTTTGTCTCTGCCATGTCTGCACTGCGGATCGTGACCACTAGGGGGCGACTGAACTTTGCTCTCTTTATTTATCTATGTGTCTAACATCACTGTATAATTTCCTGTGTGTGTGTGTGTGTGTGTGTGTGTGTGTGTAGGCTGTCCCAGACAGATCGGCGTGTCTCTGGGTCGCGCCAGGCTGTGCGAGTTTTCGGCTCAGTACTACTGCGATACCTGTCACCATGGCGACACCGTGGTCATCCCGTCTCGCATGGTGCACAACTGGGACCTGGCTGCACGTGAGGTGAGCGGCGTCGCCGTGCTTCACATCGACTTAGTGCAGGTGTTAATTCGTCTTCGTGTCCTCACACCGCGCGTGTGTGTGTGTGTGTGTGTGTGTGTGTGTGTGTGTGTGTGTGTGTGTGTGTGTGTGTGTGTAGGTCTCCAGGCCGGCCCTGAAGCTCCTGACCGATGTTAAACAGGAACCGCTGCTGAACCTCGAACTCTTAAACCCTGACCTGTTCCATCATACCGAAACCATGGCGACGGTGCAGCGCTTCAGGCAGCAACTGCGCCTGCTGGGAGATTACGTCCGGATCTGTCGCAGCGGGATACGCAAAACAATCGAGGACAGGTAGGTGCCGCCCCGCCTATTCCCCAGTGGTATTTCACCTCCACTCCTGAGGGGGGCCACACTAAGACTCGCCCCCCCTTCATTACGTGTGGAGTACCGACCGCTTCTTTTCACCTGGAGATGTGTATCGTGCACGGAGAGTCACACACTGATCCCCATTATCCCCCGTCTCTGTGCAGCACCATCGATCAGCCAGCAGAGGGCGTGACTGCAGCACTTATGAGGAATCTTTTTAGCCAATCAATGTCTGTTTAGGCGCCCGTCTGGCTGGTAGCAGATTTGAGATTCGAACACGCATATGGTTGTGTCAAGGGCCCAACAGTGTCTGAATGGCAGAACTGGGATTCAAACTCTCAACCTTTCGATCAATAGCCCAAAGCTCCACCCACAAGGCTCCCACTGTCCATATTAATGTACATAAATAGCATCGAATTACCTTATATGGTAAATCTGGGTGGTAAATTGCACCCGGCGCACAGGGCACCAGTCCACTGACGTAACCAATCATGTCTGTGTAGGCGCATGGCTGGCCGATAGCACCCGTTGAGGTTTGAACCCCAGTTTCAGTGTAATACAGAGTCTTTCAAACCCTGGGTCGAGCTAAAAAACTCATTTTAACAGGCACATAAACACAAAATGAACTTGTACCTGATCGCCCCCTTGTGGAGGCTTTACGTTACAGCTTGTAAACCACAGTGGGACCAGATTGCCACTATTTTATTAATGAAGTACATGTCGTTTTGATGTGTGTATGTGTCGTACTGGAACTGCCGGATCATTTCTGTGTGTTTCGATCTTTACTGGTTTAGGCTGGAGCAGAGGACGTACCTGCTGGAGTCCGGTCACCTGTACAGCGTCCTGGATTTGATGCAGGTGAAGCACAATAATGAAACTATTCACCCCTCACGGCCTAAATAAACATCTCGCAGCTCACGTCGAGCCCGTGTTAATCTGATGTCTTACTCTCCAGATAGCGGACGGTCAGTACGTGTCCGTCCTTCAGTCCCTCATTCAGTTCTCGTCCAATCACGTGCATCAGTGTGACCTCTGCACCCAGCGAGGCTTCATCTGCCAGATCTGCAACACCGACGAGATCGTCTTTCCTTTCCAGTTCGACGCCACCACGAGGTACCTGCAGACCACCACACGTCAGAGGAGCAGAGGAGGATTACCCTCCACGTTCATGATCCACAATCCCAATTCCAAAAGAGTTGGGACAGTAGGAACATCTCAGTAAAAACAGCCTTAATACTGCAACATATTCCAAAAATTGGGACAGGGCTTGTTTACTATTGTGCAACATCACTTTTCCTATTTATTTAGTTGTAAACAGAAAACAATCATTTTTTCCTTTCAGTTATCCACCAAATCTAGTCATATCCGATTCCCCGATGGTATTTCACCGCTACTGAGGTGCTGCAGATCGAGGAGGGTCGTGACTTATCACACGCCCTCTCTGATAGGTGTGCAGTACAGACCTCTTCTTTTCACCTGGAGATCCGTATCGTGCACGGAGAGTCACACACAGATCTCCATTATCGATCAGCCAGCAGAGGGCGTGACTGCAGCACGTATGGGGAAACCTCATGGTCCTCCCACCCTCGGACGAGCCACTTGTTGTCTGTATAGGCGCCCGGGAAGGCTGATAGCTCTGTTTTCTGATCTGCTGCGTTTCTTTTTCAGGTGTTTGGTGTGTAAGACGGTTTTCCACTCGTCCTGTAAAGCCCGGACTGTTTCCTGTCCTCGCTGTGAGCGTCTGCAGAGATATAAGGAGAGAAATCTGCTCCACTGAACACGAACTGTTTACACCTCGGGCTCCTGAAGCTGAACTGACCCGCGGTGTAGCGTAGCATCGTCCTCGCGGCCTCCTGTAGCCGGGACGTAAACGCACAGTTCAGACACGTCATGAAGTCTGATGGTAATTTATTAACATGTAGCCCTAAGTGCACTTATTTATACACGCGTACATGTACCGACTGTACGTATCGCCAAGCAGTCACCCGGAGGAGGGTTCGAGCTCCGGAACCTTTTAACTTGCACTAACTAACAGTGGACCGACGATCCGTCTCGAGATCGTCTTTTAGTCCGAGTTCATTTCAGATGGATTCATGTTTTTACTTTTGATTTTAACATCGAGTATTTTACCAAAAAGCACTTTTATATCATCAGCATAACGATGGAGCTCACAGTTTGCTTTATCAGTCTTGTGCCAAGGATCGTATCCCATCACTAACTGGACTGTACAGATGTGTTTACACTATTAGTGTCTGTATGAGAAACGTGATTTTATAACCAAACCGCGATTTTAATGACGAATAAATAATATTTTATTACTGCAGCAGTATTGTGTTTTGTTTATTAACATCTACAAATGAGCTGGTCCAAGTTCCTACACGAGTGGGAGAGGACGAGAGGGTTATACAGCTCTGTGTGGGAACCCAACACTGGCAGGGGAAGAGAAGTGGCTGCAGACTGGACACGTGTCGGGGGGGCATGTGGAGGGAAAGAAATAAATAAAGTCTCAGATGTTCACTGTCTTGGACTCTGTATGTTAGAGATGCACTATTTTTTACATTTAACAAAATAGTATAGTATCAAACGTTTATACACTATTATACACTATTAAAATGAACTATTATATAAAGAAATTAGTATAGTATGATAAAGATAAAACTTAATCCTGATGCACTGCTGTCCTGGTTAAAGTTTGAGGTTAAAGAAACGTTGCTGATAATGTGAAAATAAACCAAGTGTCCTAGCGCAGCGGAAGCTTAGTGGTTAAGCTGTCTGACTAATAATCAGAATGTTGCAGGTTTAAGCCCCACCTCCAAGCTGCCACTGTTGGTCCCCTGAGCAAGGTGCTTCATCCTCAATTGCTCAAACTGTATTCAGTCATAGCTGTAAGTCATTTTGGATAAGTGTATGGCACGGGTAATTTACTACAGGTCTGGACTGCAGACAAACCGGTCTAGCACTTGCACTCTTATTATGCAGAATGTGGTCTGGCATTGTCTCGCTGAAACGAGCAGGGACGTCCCCGAATACCCCTCAGAATTAAGGGTGGCTTTGCAAATTACAGAGGTTATTGGCACCTACCACGACTGGGTTTGATTCCTATCTGTGTGGAGTTTGCATGTTCTCCCTGTGTCTATGTGGGTTTCATTCCACAAGTCCAAAGACGTGCAATCACCTGACCCACCATGACCCTGACCAGGATACAGCTCTGGCTTTTGAGCTTGGTGTTGGTATCAGAATGGTATTTTTCCTTTTGGCCCAGAAAACAGGGCCATATTTTCCAAAAAACAAACACTTTTGTCCAAAAGAACTGCACACCCACACACACACACTCGCAGAGAGAGAGAGAGAGAGAGAGAGAGAGAGAGAGAGAGAGAGAGATACACACACAGAAAGAGAGAGACAGAAAGAGAGAGAGAGAGAGAGGCTAATAAAGCGATTCGAACTGGAGTTAACATGCAGCGTTCACTCGCTGTAACTCTGGGGTAAATTAGCCGCGCTGTGATTTAAAGTTCACGAGTGATTTTATCGGGTTGATGAGATGCCACTTGTTGCTCTTCACAGGTAAGCTGTTCTGTCATGTCTTATTTTTCTTCACACGTTATAACCCCGAAAATAAATAAAAGTCAGAAACGTTGGTTATTATTATGCTGTGAGTGACGTGTTCGCCCGGAAAGTCTGCTTTCAATTCCTTCTTCGTGAACAAACACTTGACTTGAAGTTTATGGCTTTGTTTAAGTTTCCTCTCTGAGATTTTAAAGCTTTTTTTAAACATGTTAATAATAATATAATAACCTTCAATTAAGCTGTTAATTAATAACCGAACTTTAAATAAACAAATAAACCTGGCATGTCTGATAATAATACACGTCCCTCTGTATGTAAACATTCTTATAATCGATTTATCAGAGTTTACAGAACAGTGAAAAACTATTTATCTCTTTATTACCTCCAGAATTCAACTATTTTTGCTTAGTTGTTGAATTAAATAACTTCATGTGCATCTACTGTAGAGAATGTGATATAGGTCAAAAAGAGAACCAGGTAACACAGAACAGGTTTTAAATGATTGTTTAATTTAGTAAAGGAGGAAGGTTATACAACACCTATATAACCTGTGTGAAAAGGAACCACATACACACACACACACACATATATACATTGCTATATATGTTAAGGAAATATCTTGGACTGGGTGTCATGCCATCGCAGGGCTTTGACGTGAACCGTCATCTTCAGTTCTCTCCACAGATCTTCGGTGGGGTTTAAGTCTGTATTTTGGCTGTGCCACTGGGTCCTACCGCTTTACCATAAAGACCTGATGTATGGGGTCCTACCAAGGTGGTTCTCCTCTCTCTGCACTGGATCTTTGGGACTATTTTTAAGCGACCAAGGCTCTTCATGCCTGGTTTGATGTTGTGCCAATCTTGTTCCATTTTTAAATGATTGAGATCACTGTGGTCCTGAGAACATTCAGAAGAACCCTGGACATTCCTTTAGATCCTTGCCCTGGTCTATACCTTTGCGACAGTTTAATCCAGGCAGTCAGCATTCCTGTTCATCCCAAAGATATTCAGTGAGGATGAGGTCTGGGCTCTTTACAGGCCACTGAAGCTCCTCTACACCAAACTTGTTAAAGCAAGTCTTTATGAATCTTGAACATATCCAAAATGTTTGGTGGTGGTTTATCTTTGTGCTAGTGAAATTTCAAACACTGTAATTAACTTTTGCTTAATATTAACGCGCCCTCACCTCTTCCACCTTGCAGAGGGTGTATAGCAATATAGTGGCTGCATATGATGCTAATTTTAATAGAATTATTTACAGGTTTAGACATATTTAGTTCAAAAGACCTGCAGAAATGGCTTTTAAAATACTTCTTGCTGTTATTAATCTGGTCTAAATGTATTGACACACCAAAAACACTTACATCTACAGCGTTTGACAGACACTTTTATTATCCAAATTGAGAGCTAAGGGTCTTGCTCAGGGGTCCAACAGGAGAAACTTGGCATGTGTGATACTGGTTCCAATCTCACTGGTGCGAGCAGTTGGCTGGGGATCTATCTACACGAGGTTTCGGTTGAAGCCCTGTGATAGCTTGACACCCTGTCCAGAGTATTCCTGCCTTGCAAAACGAACATCTGCCATGGCACACATGTGTTGAAGCTTTGGACTGTAACTGTGCATGCATACTGCAATGGAAAGAACTCCATTGTTATTGGAATTAGGCTACGAAAGCAGGAGGGTAACACTCCACCCCAACACTCCGGCCATGCATGTGAAACTGAGGTTGCAGCACATTAAGATGGCTGTTACGTTTTAGCAAGCTTCCTGTATTGTGGCTTGTGAGTGCATTTCCTTTCCTACAGACAGCTGTACGAGCTTCCTGCAGTCTGTAATGTGTACTGTTTCACACATGTAAATGACTGAAGCGCTAACTGTCACTATAGTACTGTAAAGACGAAAATAAAGAATAAACACGTAGCGCCTGTAAGGGTGCGTGGTGATCATAGCTGGCTTGCTGTGAAGTATGAAAACATTCTAACCTAACAACATTCTGCTGCACCTACAAGCGGGAACAGACGTTTATGTGGTCCGTTTAGTTCCTCATTTTCAATTTCTGAAATACAAAATAAGCCAACTGTTTATGGAACAAGTGTATCGTTCAGGTCCGAGTCTAAACTCAGCACGGCACAAAAAGCTATGCGTATTATTTAGGACTAGACTCTTAGAGCCAGGAAACCCACATCTCCATGCTGTTAGGTGATGAAGCTCTTTTGTCGGTTCTCTGCGCATCACATAGCCGGCCTCGCCCTTTTCTCACCACACTTGTAATAACAGTGACGGCATTGTCGTTCCTCTCGTCCGTGCACATTCCTCTTTTCTGAAACCGCCTGGGTGCCGATCTGAAATCAGGTGCTCTGTGTTTTTGGAGAACCGTTTTATGAAGCCAAAAATAGTAAGCACTGTGCCTGGGTCGGAATTTCTCGTTAATGTTGGGACGAGGTTGAAATATTCAGGCAGGAATTTATAGCAACCGAAAGTTTCAGACGAGAAAATCTGTTTGCTGTCTCTTTTTCTCGGCCTGTCAAATCAGATGTACGTGTGTTCGTTCAGTCCAACTGCTGGTGTGCAAAGTGTAAGTGAATCAAATTCAGCAAGAACAGTGCCTTACAAAAGTATTCAGCCCCCTAGATTACTTCATATTTGGATGTGCATGCAACTAGGGATGTCGGTGCTTCACCAGTTAACCGATTACTGACCAAGAAGTCAAACAATGTACATTTATTTCCAGAGTGAAACACACTCACTCGTCTGTACACACTCGTACCCACCATGTAGCGGGCACCCCTGCTGTGGAGATTGGCAGCAAGGTTACAGAACCATGTCCTCCTGCCTGACCGTTAATGACCAGCGGATGAGGCATGGAGGCGCAGATGATTGACGTATCGGTTCCTCCCAACACCTCGTTGAGCCTTAATCCGCTCCAGGTGGAAGTGCTTCTATTTATCATGGTTTATTCCTCTCAGATTTAGAAAACCAGCTTCTCCGTTGAAACCATGATGCCAGGCTTGATCAGGTTCAGTTTCCTGCAGGCACTTGATTCATTTATTAGTCTTGCTATCTGGAGAGGGGTGAACACTGGGGGCATTGCATGAATTCACCCTGTACATGGCATCGTGGCCAGTGTTTCCAGCGAGTGTGGGATCTACTGCAGCCCTAATCAGGGAATTGAATTTGATTTTTGATGTATAAAAATGACTTAAATCCTTAAAATCAATCCACCATTAAATTCCGTCTCTTACATCCAGTTCCACAGATGATCCCTTGTGATCCTTGACCCCTGCGAAGGCCGAAGCGCTGTGGAATGACGTCCCTCCAGCAGGAGGTGCTGGTGAAATTCCAGTACGAGTACACCACGCGGGACGGCAAACAGGTTTCCATCAAGCCTGACGAGCGCTACGTACTGGTGGCTAAGAACAACGACCACTGGTGGTATGTACGTAAAGATGAGAGCACCCAGCCTTTCTTCATCCCTGTCCAGTACGTCACGGTGCTGCCGCCTGAAAACCAGCCTCTCCAGCTCCAGCCTCCGGGCGAGTTCGGCACGGACGACCTACCGAAGCCGCATTCGGACACGCCGCCGCCGGTGGAGAACCCACACCACGACATTCCGCGTGTGGATGTTAGCCAGGGCGCCTCAGGAAGCTCCTCATCCTCAGTAGAAGTGGAAGGTCCGTACGCCGTGTCCCCACCGCACTTCCCTACTGTTAGCTCACATAAACACCAGACCGAGTCGGAGATAACTCAACCATCCACCAGAAACCTTCAGGTGGACACCAGGACCGAGCCCAGCACACGGACCCTCGGGGAGGACCGAATATACGAGTCTATAGATGCAGTGAAGGATTCCGACACGGGCAGGAGAGAAGAAACAAACCTGGTCGCTGCAATTCCTCCTCGAGCAACACTCACACCACCGTCTCCGCTGCAGGGTCCTGAGATGCTCGCCGACGTACCACACGGTTTTGCAGACATGGTACGGAACACCAACGTTTATTCATTATATATATACAGTATATACACTATATGACCAAAAGTATTGGGACACTAGGACGTGAACTTTTATCCAAAGTGACTTACAGCACTGGGACAGTATATTGCCTAAGCAATTAAGGGTTAAGGGCCTTGCTCAAGGGCCCAACAGTGTCAACCTGGCAGTGGTGGGGCTTGAACCAGTGACCTTACGATTACTAGTCCAGTAACTTATCCACTAGGCTACAACTGCCCTGTTGGTGTCCCATTTCAAAAACAAATGCTACCTGAATGTCTTTCTTCTGGAGGATGTATGTGTGTGGGAATTTGTGCCTTATTCAGTACAAAAACTGATGGATAGTCGGTGTTCCGGTTCATCCCAGAGCTGGTGAGTGGGGCTGGGGTCAGGGCTCCGTTTCTTCATGTCTGTATAGAGCTCGCTCATGCTGGAACAGGAAAGGACCTTCCCTAAACTGTTGGAAAGTTGGAAGCGTATGATTTCCTTAATCCAACTAATCTAATACACCTGTTTGCAATAGTTCCAACTGAAACACATTCATTCAGTAATTAATGTTTCAAAAAAGAAGGGGTGTCCCAATACTTTTGTCCAGATAGTGTGTGTGTGTGTGTGTGTGTGTGTGTGTGTGTGTGTGTGTGCTATATATATATATATTGTTATTATTGTATTCATGTCAAATTGACCACAACATAAACATCTGAGTCTGAACTCTTACAGCAGCATCACACATGAAACCAGAGCGTCTGAACCTAAAACTAAAAGCCCATTTTAGCGGCGCTCATGTACATTTCTTTCTGTTATTTACATACCCACCTGTGCACACACACCTGCCGTCAGGTGCTGCACCGAGCACGCCAGGGCTGATTGTGTGTGTGTGTGTGTGTGTGTGCTTTCGTACATCATGTTTATATTGCTGATAATTGAGATGATCCGAGGATGAATTGAGTATTCACTAATTATAATTGTAGTGCAGTTGAGCCGAAAGAGATCACCTGAGGCTATACAGCTCAGACTCCGCCCCCTTTATCACCTGGTGAACAAACACTCCAGGTTCATACATGTAATCATACACATAACCACTGGGTGGTGCTGTACAGTCCGGTCTCATAGCAGTGGTGTCAGTAAGATAAATGAATTCTGGTCTGCAGCTGTATATGTAATATCTGTTTACTGTTTCATTGTTACTAATATTGTTACATTGTTACTAATATTGTTTCATTGTTACTAATATTGTTACATTGTTACTAATATTGTTACATTGTTACTAATATCTGTTTATTGTTACTAATATTGTTACATTGTTACTAATATTGTTTCATTGTTACTAATATTGTTACATTGTTACTAATATTGTTACATTGTTACTAATATCTGTTTATTGTTACTAATATTGTTACATTGTTACTAATATCTGTTTATTGTTACTAATATTGTTACATTGTTACTAATATCTGTTTATTGTTACTAATATTGTTACATTGTTACTAATATCTGTTTATTGTTTCATTGTTACTAATATTGTTTCATTGTTACTAATATTGTTACACTGTTACTAATATCTGTTTATTGTTACTAATATTGTTACATTGTTACTAATATCTGTTTATTGTTTCATTGTTACTAATATTGTTTCATTGTTACTAATATTGTTACATTGTTACTAATATTGTTACATTGTTACTAATATCTGTTTATTGTTTCATTGTCACTAATATTGTTACATTGTTACTAATATTGTTACATTGTCACTAATATTGTTACATTGTTACTAATATTGTTACATTGTTACTAATATTGTTACATTGTCACTAATATTGTTACATTGTTACTAATATTGTTACATTGTTACTAATATTGTTACATTGTCACTAATATTGTTACATTATTGTTACATTGTTACTAATATTGTTTCATTGTTACTAATATCTGTTTATTGTTACATTATTAACTGGTACATTAGACTGGTCACTGCAGATAAAGCTTTCATGTCTTTGCTGAGCAATTTCCTAGAAAGGCAGATGAGCTGAATGTTTTGCACTGGCACCTAAAAAAAACACACGTTCCTGGGGACCTGGGTTCCCTCTCAGGTTAGTGTCTGTGTACATGTCAGATAGTGGATTCGTTGCTCCAAGTTCCCTGTAGATGTGAGTGAGTCTGGAATGTGGGTGGTTGTTTTGATGGTTTTCGGTGGATCAGTGGATCTGTGCCCAGTGCACGGTGCATTCCCATCTTTGTTTCACACCAGGAAGCATTTGTGGTTTTCCTGATCTCACAGCTAAAGCTCTTCCCTGTAGTACTGTGATATTTACTGTGATTATTAGTGTAACTACACTGATATTGATTACACCTAGTACCTGATTGTGTGAGAATGCTGTTCATGAGAAGATCCCGCTGTAGATCCCGCTCTGTGCACTTTGCTGAACGTATTATAGTCCACTTGGCCCGGCTGTAACGGCTGAGTGCCAAACGATCTGCATGTGAATGGGCTCTTGTTCTCGGCTCTGGTTCGGTTTCTGTACACCAAAAGCTCCCACGTCCCAGAGCAGATTCACACGTCATCACCCTACAGCACTACAGCTCATTTCATCCCTATAGAGTGTTTAAGACTGGAAATGGAGGAAATATTATTTCATAAGTGCTGACGAACCTCACATGCTCTTCTTCGGTGGGTAGCACAAGGTCCTGGGTTCGATTCCCAGGTGGAGCGATCCGGGTCATTTCTGTGTGGAGTTTGCATGTTCTCCCCGTGTCTGTGTGGGTTTCCTCCCACAGTCCAAAGACGTGCAAGTGTGACAATAATAACACAACGATAATGTAGTATTACCACTAATACTGATAATAATATTGTTATAATAATGATGTAATATGTATGTAGAGTGTTTTATTTTGTTATTTATATTCATTTTATAGCACAAAACTGACCCTTGATGAACCATCTGCATTTTCCTTAGCAAAATCAGCTCCAATCAGTAAACACTGCACAAACACATTTAGGGATTTATTAAATAAATAAATGATTATATTGGATAAATGTTAAGTTAAGGAGTTAATTCTGAACAGAATAAAGAATAAACAGGTGAGATTAGTCAGTAGTGTGATGGAGGGAGTGCAGCTGCTGGTGCTGAAAGAGTTAACGAGTTAAAGCTCTGGGTGAACTCGGTCCCGGCGGACTCGGAGTGCCTGTTATTCTCTCCAGCGATCCAGCGGACTCCACAAGCTCCAGAGCATCGAGCATCTCAGCTGTACTCTGTATTTATTTACCAATATTATACATTAACAGAGAAGATTGGAGTCTGGAGGCTGTGGAGGGATAAAAATCCACGGCGGGATGGAACACTTGTTGCACGGTAGGGCTCCTGAATGTTCCTCTGAGCTTCCTGGTGCTGCTGAGGATGTGGGAGAGTCCGGAGTCTCAGGAACGACTTTACTGGACTTTATTCAGCTTTATTTACTCAGTTAGCGTGTAGAATTAGTTTAACTTATCGAGGCTGGCGGTGGAAATCGTACACTGCTATACCGAACTGTACTAGTAAGTAGTACGTAGTCATGGTGACCGCTGAGAACGCGAGTATTAGTGACGTAACATTTCCCCATAAAAAAATAGTACGTTAATAGGAACGTTGATACGGACTAGTTTGTGACGTCACGCATATTTATTATTAATATCATTATGATTAATGTTTTATATTTATTTAAGATGTCACTAGGGGTTTGAGTGCAGTTGTTATCGCTCATGGTACCTTTAGTACTGATGATATATATCGATCACAAATCACGATATGCTTATTAGTGATCTGTCAGTACTTGTTATTTGGACACCTGACCAAATACTGGCTGTCCGTCCCATTTCAAAAGCTGATGGTATGAATGGGATGAAAATAGAGCTAAATGTGTGTGATATTCTCAGCTAGAACAACATCCTCTCTAGTGGGAAGGCTTTCCCCAAGACTTTGAAACGTGTCTGTGGGAATTTGTGCCCATTCGGTCAAAATATGACAGTGTTCGTGTGGTTGATGTACCGGTTCATTTCAAAGCTGTTCGGTTTGGATGATGTCAGGGCTCCGTGCAGGCCACTGGAGTTTCTGTAGGAAAGGGGCCTTCCCTAAACTGTTGTGGCGAAATCAGAAGCCTATAATGTCCTTTATATACCTGCATATATATATAGTGTGTGTCTGTGTGTGTGTCAGTGTGTGTTCCTGCAAATCCGCGCTCCAAACTGAAGCCAGCACCAGTCACTGCACCCCCCCCCCCTGCACTATAGTTCTGTATGAAAGGCCCCTCTGGAAGTTTGCCACCAAACGTCTGGTCACCATGGAGACTCGGGGTCCCCGGGTGCAAGTGCCAGGGTGGCATTCAGTCTACTGGGCACAGTGGGCGAGAGCGGGCTACGTGGGCCGGCTTACGGTACTGAAGTCTCCCAGTTCACAGTACATGCTACAGGGTCAGAATCATTTTATCAGCTCCACTTACCATATAGAAGCACTTTGTAGTTCTACAATTACTGACTGTAGTCCATCTGCTTCTCTACATGCTTTGTTACCCCCTTTCACCCTGTTCTTCAATAGTCAGGACCCCCACAGAGCAGGTATTATTTAGGCGGTGGATGATTCTCAGCACTGCAGTGACACTGACATGGTGGTGGTGTGTTAGTGTGTGTTGTGCTGGTATGAGTGGACCAGACACAGCAGCGCTGCTGGAGTTTTTAAACACCGTGTCCACTCACCGTCCACTCTATCAGACACGCCTACCTAGTCGGTCCACCTTGTAGATGTAAAGTCAGAGACGATCGCTCATCTATTGCTGCTGTTTGAGTCGCTCATCTTCTAGACCTTGATCAGTGGTCACAGGACGCTGCCCACGGGGCGCTGTCGGCTGGATGTTTTTGGTTGGTGGACGATTCTCAGTCCAGCAGTGACAGTGAGGTGTTTAAACGTCCCTCATACCAGCACAACACACACTAACACACCACCACCATGTCAGTGTCACTGCAGTGCTGAGAATCATCCACCAACTAAATAATACCTGCTCTGTGGTGGTCCTGACCATTGAAGAACAGCATGAAAGGGGGTAACAAAGCATGCAGAGAAACAGATGGACTACAGTCAGTAATTGTAGAACTACAAAGTGCTTCTATATGGTAAGTGGAGCTGATAAAATGGACAGTGAGTGTAGAAACAAGGTGGTGGTCATAATGTTATGACTGATCGGTGTAAGTATCTGGACTGGACTTGACCTGCTCTTTATTACACCCTCAGTAGTGTGTGTGAGGTTAAGACTCATCTGGTGTGTGCTGACACTTCTGCATGACTGATATATGAGTGTGTACAAAACATCTGTGTGAATGATGTGGTGTAAACAAAACTGTGTGTGTGTGTGTGTGTGTGTGTGTGTGATTCAGTGGAAGTAGATGACGTGGAGGAGCAGTGTGTGGAAGGTGAAACACAAGTACCAGTGAGGGTTTCTTTTACTTTATTAGAAATAGAATCATTTATCAGTGAGATCTGGGGTCTAAATTTTTGGGGTGCTGTTGGCCGGTCGGGCGTCTAAACAGACACGCCATTCGGAGGTGCACTTGTCAGTGTGATCTCAGTGCAGGTCCCAAGCCTT